>NW_022148677.1:0-113690 GCF_901933205.1 Camarhynchus parvulus | reverse complement strand
CCCGGGGTCCCCAAAATGTCCCTGTGGTGTGAGGGGGGGGCTGCGTCCCCTTCCCCGCGCTCCGTGCCTCAGTTTCCCCTCTCGAACCCCCCAAATCCCACTCCAGGGAGTCCCTGTCCCCCCTCCCCACCCTCCGTGCCTCAGTTTCCCCACTCCAACCCCGTTTTTCTCTCCCCACAGCCTCTCCATCACCCCATAACCCACTCCAGGGAGTCCCTGTCCCCCTCCCCACCCTCCGTGCCTCAGTTTCCCTGCTCTAACCCTGTTATTTTTCCCCCCAAATCCCACTCCAGGGAGGTCCTGTCCCGCTCCGTGCCTCAGTTTCCCCGCTCTAACCCTGTTATTTCCTTCCCAAATCTCACTCTAGGAGGTCCTGCTGCCCCTCCGTGCCTCAGTTTCCCCCACTCCAACCCCGTTTTTCTCCCCCCACAGCCTCTCCATCACCCCATAACCCACTCCAGGGAGTCCCTGTCCCCCTCCCCACCCTCCGTGCCTCAGTTTCCCCGCTCTAACCCTGTTTTTTTCCCCCAAATCCCACCCAGGGAGGTCCCCTCCGTGCCCAGTTTCCTACCCTCACCCTGTTATTTCCTTCCCAAATCTCACTCTAGGGAGTCCTGCTGCCCCTCCGTGCCTCAGTTTCCCCCGCTCTAACCCCGTTTTTCTCCCCCCACAGCCCCTCCACCCGTCACTCCGGCCGCCTCCCACCGCCTGTCCCGCCATGTCCCGCCCGTCCCCGCCGCCCCCGGAGCTCGCGGCCGAGGTGACGCCGTCGCCGTGCTCGTCGCTGTCGCGCTTCACGCTCTCCGAGCACCCCGCGGCCGCGCTGGCGGCCATGAACGAGCTGCGCCTGCAGGGCCAGCTGTGCGATGTCACCCTGCGCGTCCGCCACCGCCGCGACCTGCCGCCCACCGAGCTGCGGGCGCACGCGTGGTGCTGGCGGCCGCCAGCCCGGTCTTCCGGGCCATGTTCACGGGCGGGGCTGCGCGAGCGGGGCCTGGCCGAGGTGCCCATCGAGGGCGTGCAGCCCGGAGCCATGGCCGGCCTCGTGGAGTTCGCCTACACGGCGGCCGTGGCCGTGGGCGAGCGCTGCGTGCTGCCGCTGCTGCACGGCGCCCTCATGTACCAGGTGCAGCCCGTGGTGCGCGCCTGCTGCGCCTTCCTGGGCGCGCAGCTGCACCCCAGCAACGCCATCGGCATCGCCGCGCTGGCCGAGCGCCTGGGCTGCCTGGAGCTGCTGCAGAGGGCGCGGGAGTACATCTACATGAACTTCGCTGAGGTGTGGGGGTTTGGGGGTTGGGGGGTTTTGAGGGGTTTTGGGGGGCTTTGGGGTGGTTTAGGGGTCCTATCAGCAATGGGGGTACAGCACAGAGGGACCCTGGGCTGCCTGGAGCTGCTGCAGAGGGCGCAGGAGTACATCTACATGAACTTCGCTGAGGTGTGGGGGGGGTTTTGGGGGGTTTGGGGGGATTAGGGGTTCCATCAGCAATGGGGAGACACCATGGACTGAGCACCTGGGCTGCCCGGTGCTGCTGCAGCGCACACGGGAGTACATCTACATGAACTTCGCTGAGGTGTGGAAAGGGTTTGGGGGGTTTTGGGGGGTTTGGAGGGGTTTTGGGGTCCTATCAGGGATGGGGGACATGGTGAACAGACCCCAGTGAGCGCCTGGGCTGCCTGGAGCTGCTGCAGCGGGCGCAGGAGTACATCTACATGAACTTCGCTGAGGTGGGTATGGGGGCTTTGGGGGGTTTCAGGGTCCTGTCAGCAATGGGGGGATCATCCCCTCATCTTTTCCCCTTCAGGTCTCCAAGCAGGAGGAGTTCCTGTCGCTGTCCCACTGCCAGGGTGCCAGTTTTGGGGTCGGTTTTGAGCCGATTTTTGTTAATTTTGCCATTTTTCTCCCCCTTTTCCCCCAGGTCTCCAAGCAGGAGGAGTTCCTGTCGCTGTCCCACTGCCAGGGTGCCAGTTTTGGGGTCGGTTTTGAGCCGATTTTTGTTCATTTTGCCATTTTTCTCCCCGTTTTTGTGCAGGTCTCCAAGCAGGAGGAGTTCCTGTCGCTGTCCCACTGCCAGGGTGCCAGTTTTGGGGTCGGTTTTGAGCCGATTTTTGTTCATTTTGATATTTTTCTCCCCGTTTTTGTGCAGGTCTCCAAGCAGGAGGAGTTCCTGTCGCTGTCCCACTGCCAGGGTGCCAGTTTTGGGGTCGGTTTTGAGCCGATTTTGCCAATTGCCATTTTCTCCCGTTTTTGTGCAGGTCTCCAAGCAGGAGGAGTTCCGCGCTGTTCCAGGCGCTGGCGCGGCTGCTGAGCGCAGCAGGACGAGCGCGCGCGCGTCCGGGGTGTTCCAAGCGTAGCGTGGCGTGCTGCAGCAGGACCGGGGCGGCGCGGCGCGTCCACGCGCTGCTGCGCGCCTGCAGCGCTCACGCCGCGCTTCCTGCGCGCCCAGCTCCGCCGCGACCTCGGCCGCGACGCGCTGCGCTACCTGGCGCGTGTTCCGCGACCTGTCCCTGCACAAACCCACGCCGGGCCACCCGCCCTGCAGGACGCCCAAGGTGCGGCAGCTCATCTACGCCGCCGGCGGGTACCTGAGGAGGTCGCTGAGCACGCTGGAGGCGTTCGACCCCGGGCGGGGCTCGTGGCTGAGGCTGGCCGACATGGAGACGCCGCGCTCGGGGCTGGGGGGCTGCGTGGTCGGGGGACTCTTCTACGCCGTGGGGGGAAGGAACAATTCGGCCGAGGGCAACACGGACTCGGCGGCCGTGGAGTGCTACAACCCCGTGAGCGGGCGCTGGGCGCCCTGCGCCGCCATGAGCGTGCCCAGGAACCGCATCGGGCTCGGCGTCATCGACGGGCTCATCTACGCCGTGGGGGGGTCGCACGGGTGCACGCACCACTGCTCCGTGGAGAGGTGAGAAATGGGGCTGGGGGGGGTAAAAATGGGGCTGGGGGAAATGGGGCTGGGGGGTCCCATGGGTGCACGCACCACTGCTCCGTGGAGAGGTGAGAAATGGGGGGAGAAATGGGGCTGGGGGGTAAAAATGGGGCTGGGGAAATGGAGCTGGGGAAATGGGGCTGGGGGGTCCCATGGGTGCACGCACCACTGCTCCGTGGAGAGGTGAGAAATGGGGCTGGGGGGGGTAAAAATGGGGCTGGGGGAAATGGGGCTGGGGGGTCCCATGGGTGCACGCACCACTGCTCCGTGGAGAGGTGAAATGGGAAATGGGGTGGGGCGGAAAATGGGGCTGGGGAAATGGGGGGGGTGAAAATGGGGCTGGGGGAAATGGGGGATGGGGAAATGGGGATGGGGGAAATGGGGATGGGGGGGCCATGGGTGCACGCACCACTGCTCCGTGGAGAGGTGAGAAATGGGGGGAAATGGGGATGGGGGCGTGAAAATGGGGCTGGGGGGGTAAAAATGGGGCTGGGGGGGTAAAAATGGGGCTGGGGGGGTAAAAATGGGGCTGGGGGGAAAGTGGGGCTGGGGGGGGGGGTAAATGGTTTTGGGAGGAGCCACATGAGGGTATCCAATAGGGAGCTGAACCCTTTTGGGGGGGGTCCCAGGGGGTCTCACAGTGGGGTTTGTGGGGTCCCTGGGGTCTCTGCCCTTTCTAGGGGAGGGGTCTCGGTGCTGAGGGGTCTCACTGCGGGGTCTGTGGGATCTGGGGGGTCTGTGGGGCTGCTCTGTGCCCCTCTGGGGGTCTCCCAATGGGGTCCGTGTCCCCCCGGGGGGGTGCCGGGCCCTGAGCCCGCCGCGCCCCCCCAGGTACGAGCCCGAGCGGGACGAGTGGGCGCAGGTGGCGCCCATGGGCACGCGGCGCATCGGGGTCGGCGTGGCCGTGCTGCACCGCCTGCTCTACGCCGTGGGCGGCTTCGACGGCAGCGCCCGCCTGAGCTCGGCCGACCGCTACCACCCCGAGAGGGATCGCTGGGAGCCCATCCCGCCCATGGCCACCGTCCGCAGCGGCGCAGGTGCGGCCGGGCAGGGGTCTGGGGGGGATTTGGGGGTTTGGGGGGTTTATGGGGGCTGATCCCACCCCGAGAGGGATCGCTGGGAGCCCATCCCGCCCATGGCCACCGTCCGCAGCGGCGCAGGTGCGGCCGGGCAGGGGTCCCGGAGGGGTCTGGGGGGTCCTGGAGGGGTCCCAGTGGGGTGTTGGGGGTCCTGGAGGGTCTCAGAGGGGTCTGGGGAGATTTGGGCGCATTTGGGGAAGATTTGGGAGGTCCTGGAGGGGTCTCGGAGGGGTCTGGGGGGATTTGGGAGGGGTCCAGGTGGGGCTGGGGGGTCCTGGATGGGTCTCAGAGGGGTTTGGGGGTCCTGGAGGCGTCCCAGTGGAGTTTGGGGGGTCCCAGAGGGGTCTCAGAGGGGTTTGGGGGGTCCTGGAGGGGTCCCAGTGGGGTGTTGGGGATCCTGGAGGGGTCTCAGAGGGGTCTGGGGGCATTTGAGAGGAGTCCCAGTGGAGTTTGGGGAGTCCTGGAGGGGTCCCAGAGGGGTTTGGGGGATCCTGGAGGGGTCTCAGGCCATTTGGGAGGGGTCCAGGTGGGGCTGGGGGGTCCTGGATGGGTCTCAGAGGGGTTTGGGGGTCCTGGATGGGTCTCAGAGGGGTCTGGGGGGTCCTGGATGGGTCTCAGAGGGGTTTGGAGGGTCCTGGAGGGGTCTGGGGCCATTTGGGAGGGGTCCAGGTGGGGCTGGGGGTGTCAGGAGGGTCCCAGAGGGGTCTCGGAGGGGTTTGGGGGGGATCTGGAGGAGTTTGGTCCTGGGCGGGGTCTCTGGGGTCGCTCACTCCGATTTTGGGGGTCCCGCAGGTGTGTGTGCCCTCGGGAGCTGCCTGTAGGCCATGGGGTGGGGGAGTTTGGGTTGGTTTTGGGTCAGTTTTGGGTCAGTTTTGGGTCATTTTTTGTTAGTTTTTCTCTATGAGTTTCTGGGGGGGGTCTCTGGTTTCTGGGGGGTCTCTGGGGGTTTCCAGGGGTGCCGAACCCGATTTTGGGGGTCCCCAGGTGTGTGTGCCCTCGGGAGCTGCCTGTAGGCCATGGGGGGGAGTTTGGGTTGGTTTTGGGTCAGTTTTGGGTCATTTTTGGGGTTTTGTGTCATTTTTCGTTAGTTTTTCTCTATGAGTTTCTGGGAGCTCTCTATGAGTTTCTGGGGGGGGTCTCTGGTTTCTGGGGGGTCTCTGGGGGTTTCCGGGGTCGCTCACCCCGATTTTGGGGCTCCCCCAGGTGTGTGTGCCCTCGGGAACTGCCTGTACGCCATGGGGGGGTACGATGGCACGCAGCAGCTGAGCAGCACCGAGCGCTTCCAGGCCGACACCGAGACCTGGAGCTTCGTGGCACCCATGGGGCAGCGCCGGAGCGCGCTGGGGGTGACGGCCTTCAGGGGCAGGATCTACGTCCTGGGTATTGGGGGGCACTGGGGTTGGGGGTCCTGGGGGGGTGAGGGGTCCTGGGGGGCATTGGGGGCTTTGGGGGGGCAAGTGAGGAGTTTTGGGGTCTGTTTTACCCTGGGGGTGACGGCATTCAGGGGCAGGATCTACGTCCTGGGTATTGGGGGGCACTGGGGGGGAATTGGGGGGTTTTGGGGGGCAATTGAGGGGTTTTTGGGGTCTGTTTTACCCTGGGGGTGACGGCATTCAGGGGCAGGATCTACGTCCTGGGTATTGGGGGGTACTGGGCAGGGGGCTTTGGGGGTCCTGGGGAGCATTGGGGGGCACTGGGGGGGCTTTGGGGGTCCTGGGGGGCATTGGGGGGTCCTGGGGGGTGGGGGGCATTGGGGGGCTTTCGGGGGGGCAATTGAGGGGTTTTTGGGGGTTTTGGGGTCTGTTTTACCCTGGGGGTGACGGCCTTCAGGGGCAGGATCTACGTCCTGGGTATTGGGGGGTCCTGGGGGGGAACTGAGGGGTCCTGGGGGGGATGTTCTGGGGTCCTGGGGGGGTTTGGGGGGTTTTGGGGGGCAATTGGGGTTTTTGGGGTTATTTTACCCTGGGGGTGGCGGCATTTTGGGGCAGGATCTACGTCCTGGGTTTGGGGGCACTGGGGGGGAATTGGGGGGTTTTTGGGGGGCTTTGGGGGGCATTTGGGGGGGGGGGTTTTGGGGGTTTTTGGGGTCTGTTTTACCCTGGGGGTGGCGGCATTTTGGGGCAGGTCTCCTGGGGTATTGGGTCCTGGGGGGGAATTGAGGGGTTTTTGGGGGATGTTCTGGGGCGATGTTTGGGGGAGTTTTGGGGTGGTTTTTGGGGTATTTTGGGAGGGTTTTTGGGGGATGTTCTGGGTGGGTTTCTGGGGAATTTCTGGGGTGGTTTTTGTGGGATTTCTGGGGCAGTTTTGGGGCGGTTTTTGGGGCAGTTTTCGAGGGAGTTTTGGGGCAGTTTTTGGGGTATTTTGGGAGTGTTTCTGTGGGATTTCTGGGGCAGTTTTTGGGGCAGTTTTGGGGCCGTTTTTGGGGGAGTTTTGGGGTATTTTGGGAGTGTTTCTGTGGGATTTCTGGGGCGGTTTTGGGGGCTTTTGGGGCAGTTTCCGAGGGAGTTTTGGGGCAGTTTTTGGGGTATTTTGGGTGTGTTTTGAGGGGCTCCCGGCTCACCCCTCACGCCCGGGCAGGGGGCTACGACGGCCACTCCTTCCTGGACTCCATGGAGTGCTACGACCCCGCGGGGGACGCCTGGACGGCGCTGGCGCCGCCGATGCCGTCGGGGCGCAGCGGGCTGGCCGCGGCCGTCACCGTGGAGCCCTGCCCCCCCCCGGAGCCCCCCCCCGGGGACGAGGAGCCCCCCCCGGGCGGGCCCTGCTGACCCCGGTGCCGCCGGGGGGGGGTTGGGTGGGGGGGGGGGGGTGCAGCCCCCGCACCCAAAATTCCGGAATTTTCCCCCAAAAATCCCCCCCACCAAAATCCATCCCCCCCGCCGGCGGCAGGGGGGGGGGGCACTGAGACCCCCTCCCCAAATAAAGGTCAAGGGGCTTTTCCCTCGCTCTCCTCAAGGCCACGTTTGGGGGTTTTGCTGATTCCCGACCACAAGAATAATAAAGAGATTTGTGGTTTAATGGGGAGGGGTCTCACGCCCTGGGTAACAGTGAGGGGGTCACGGTGCCAGCGGCTCCCTGGGCAGCACCGGGGGTCTCCGGGGTCGCCACTCGGTGGGCACCAGCCCCCAGAGGAAGTCGCTGACGAACGTCCCCGAGTGCTGAGCCCCGTCCAGGTCCAGGGGCACGGCGATGTCAGGGCCGTAGTGAACTGGGGAGGGGGCAAAACCCGGCGGGGTCAGGGGCTGGGGGGGTCCCTGGGGGGGTTTTTGGGGGGGGTTTTGGGGTCACTCACCCCCTCGGATGCGCCCGGGCTCGGCGCTGCAGTCCCAGTCGATCCGGCTGATCTCGTAGTACAGCTGGGCCACGTACCTGGGGAGGGGATTGGGGGGCTCAGGGGGGGTTTGGGGGGTGCTTGGGTGGGTCTGGGGGGGCTCTGTGCTCACTCACACGTCGGGAGGAAGGCTGTGCTCATCCTCCTCCTCCTGGTTCTGCTCCAGCTGCTGCAGCTGCGCCTGCAGCTCCTGCAGGGCCCGGCGCAGCGCCGTGGGGGGGTCAAGGCAAACAAAAAAAACCCCCAAAATCCCCCCAAAAAACCCCAAAATCCCCCCCCCAAAAAACCCCAAAATCTCCCCAAAAACCCCAAAATCCCCCCCAAAAACCCCAAAATCCCCCCAAAAACCCCCAAAATCCCCCAAACCCTGCCCCAAAATCCCCCAAAACACCCCAAATGCCCCCAAAACCCCCAAAATCCCCCCAAAACCCCACCCCCAAGGGTTCCCCAAAAACCCCAAATCCCCAAAAACCCCCAAAAAATCTCCCCAAAACCCCACCCCCAACCCCTCAAAATTTTCGGGAACCAAACTTTGCCCCTGGCACTACTCAGGCTGCCCTGGGCTTGGCACAGCGCTGTAGGGGAGTCAAGGCAAACACACACCCAAAAAACCCCAAAATCCCCAAAAACCCCAACCCCCCCCCCCAAAACACCCCAAAATCCACGGGACCCCCAAACCCAGACCCCCAGGATTTTGGGTTTTGTCCCTGGTACTGCTCAGCCTGCCCTGGGCTTGGCGCAGCGCCGTGGGGGAATCAAGGCAAACACACACCAAAAAACCCCAAAAACCCCAAAATTCACCCAGAAAAACCCCCAAATCCCCCCCCCAGCCCCTGAGGATATTGGGTTGTGTCCCTGGCGCTGCTCAGGCTGCCCTGGGCCCGGCCCAGCTCCGTGTCCAGCTCCTGCCCGCGGCCCCGGAGCCGCTGCCCGGCAGGGGCGCCCGGGGCCGGGCAGGAGCCCCCCCCTCGGCCTCGGCCAGACCTGGGGGAAACGGGGGAATTGGGGTTTTTCTGGGTGAATTTTGGGGGTTTTTTGGGGTTTTTTTGCCCCAGGGGGCACCCAGGGGGCAGGACAGGGGGCTGGGGGGGCACTGGGGGCGTTTTGGGGTCACCCACACTGGGCGGATCCTGGGTGAGCCCTGCGTGTCGGTGGGGGCTGCTTTGGGGTGTTTGTTTTGGGGTGTTTGTTTTGGGTTTTGGGATGTTTTGGGGTGGTTTTTTTGGGGTGTTTGTTTTGGGTTGCTTTTGGGGTGTTTTGGGGTGTCAGTGGTGGCTATTTTGGGGCTGCTTTGGGGTGGTTTTTTTGGGTTGTTTTGGGATGTTTTGGGCTGTTTGTTATGGGGTGTTTGATTTGGGTTTTGGGATGTTTTGGGCTGTTTGTTTTGGGCTTCGGGTCTGTTTTGGGGTGGTTTTTTGGGTTGTTTTGGGTTGCTTTGGGGTGTTGGTTTTGGGCTGTTTTGGGGTGTCTGGGGTGGCTATTTTGGGGCTGTTTTGGGGTGTTTGTTTTGGGGTGTTTTGGGATGTTTTGGGGGTGTTTGTTTTGGGTTGTTTTGGGGTGTTTTGGGTTGTTTTGGGGTGTTTGTTTTGGGTTGTTTTGGGGTGTCAGTGGTGGCTATTTTGGGGCTGTTCTGGGGTGTTTGTTTTGGGATGTTTTGGGTTGTTTTGGGGTGTTTGTTTTGGGCTGTTTGTTTTGGTATTGGACCTGTGCCAGCTTTGGGGGGCCTGTGGGCGCTGTTTTTGGTTGTGAGGGGTTGTGGGTGTTTGCGTTTGGGGGGCCGGCGCAGCCCCCGCCGCAGCATCTCCTCGGCGCAGCCCGAGCTCAGCTCCCGCAGCAGCTCCTGGCTCAGCGCCTCCACCTCCTCCACCGGCGGGAAACGCGCGGGCTCCTGCGGCGGCGGCGGCGGGAACGGCAACGGGAACGGGAGAAACGGGGGGAAATGGGGACGGGGAAGCGACAGGAACGGGCATGGGGAGATAACGGGGATGGAGAAATGCCAGGGAACGGGGACAAAACGGGAGAAACGGGGAGAGAACGGGGATGTTGAGGGAAAAGCGGCACCGAGGCCTGAGGGGGCCCGGACCCCCCCCGACCCCTCAGTGCCCGCACCGGAACCGCGTTACCTCCCTCCATCCCCGGGGCCAGCTCGCCTCCCTCCCCGCCCGTTTTTCCCTGTTTATTCCCCATTTTCCCCGTTTTTTCCCCATTTTTTCCCCGTTTTTTTACCATTTTTTCCGCTCTCTCCCGGCGCTCCCTCCCGCGCGCTGTTTGAACCGGGCGCCGCCGCCCCGCGCATGCGCGGCCCCGCCCCTCTCCCAGCATTGGTTCCGCCCACTCCCCCCCCGCTCTCCCCGCGATGGTTCCGCCCGCCCCGTGTGTCACCGCGTCCGCGTCCCGCCCGCCCCGCGGCCGCGGCGCTTTGGTTCCGGGCGGCGCGGAGCCTCTCCGGTGATGGCGGCGGCGGCGGGCGGGGCGAGCCGCGGGCTCTGGGGGCGCCTGGGGGACACGCGGCTCGGTGAGGGGGGCACCGGAGGCTCTCAGGGTGACGGGAATTCGGTGGGGGGCCGGACCCTTGCGGGGGCGGTGCTGCGGGGGGGTTCCGGTGAGGGGGCGGGGGCGATTCGGGCCCCCGGGAGGGTCTGGGGGGGGTTCCCGTAACCCAGGGGGGGTCTCGGGGGGTCCCCAGCCCCTCCCATTGCCCCGGCTGGCCCCGACTTGGCTGTGACCCCCCGTGACCCCTTTGACCCCTCGTGACCCCCCCGAGCCCCGTTCCCCGTTCTTCCCGGTTCCTCGTTCCCCCCGGGTTCCCCGGTTCCCGGTTCCCGTTCTCCCGCAGCTCTGTGGCTCCACGCTCTCTGATCCCCGGTTCCCATTCCCGTTCCCGGTTCCCGTTCCCGTTAACCCCCGTTATCCCCCGTTAACCCCCGGTAATTCCCGTTCTCCCGCAGCTCTCTGGCTCCGCGCTCTCCTCCGCGATTCCCGGTTCCCATTCCCGTTATCCCACGTTAATTCCCGTTATCCCCCGCAGCTCTGTGGCTCCGCGCTCTCTTTCCCGTTCCCATTCCCGGTAACCCCCGTTATCCCCCGTTAACCCCGTTAACCCCCGTTCTCCCGCAGCTCTGTGGCTCCGCGCTCTCTCCCGTTCCCGTTCCCATTCCCATTCCGTTATCCCCCGTTAACCCCCGGTAATTCCCGTTCTCCCCCCAGCTCTGTGGCTCCGCGCTCTCTCCCCGTTCCGTCCCATTCCATTCCGTTAACGCCCGTACGGTAATCCGTTCTCTCCTGTCATTCGTTCCTGTTCCCCCCGTTACCCGGTAATTCCGTATTCTTTCCCCGCTCTCTGGCTCGCGCTCTCCTCCCCATTCCGTTCCCATCCCGTTATCCCACGTTAATTCCCGTTATCCCCGCAGCTTGGCTCCGCTCTCTGATCCCCGTTCCCATTCCACCCCGTTATCCCCCGTTAACCCCGTTACCCCGTTCTCCCACCTGTGGCTCCGCGCTCTCTCCTTCCCGTTCTTCCCATTCCCATTCCCCCTTCCCCGTTAACCCCGGTAATTCCCGTTATCCCCCGCAGCTCTGTGGCTCCTCTCTCCTTCCCCTTCCCATTCCCGGTAACCGTAATCCGTTCTCTCCGCACCTGTGGCTCGCGCTCCCCCCGTTCCACCGTTAACCCCGGTAATTCCCGGTAATTCCCGTTCTCCCGCAGCTCTCTGGCTCCGCGCTCTCCTCCGCCATTCCCGGTTCCCATTCCCGTTATCCCACGTTAATCCCGTTCTCCCCGCAGCTCTGTGGCTCCGCGCTCTCTGTTCCCGGTTCCCATTCCCGGTAACTCCGTTATCCCCGTTAACCCCCCGTTAACCCCGTTCTCCGCAGCTCTGTGGCTCCAGCGCTCTCTCCGTTCCGTTCCCATTCCTACTCCCATTCCGTTATCCCCGTTAACCCCGGTAATTCCGGATTTTTTTTTCTCTCCCCGCAGCTCTGTGGCTCAACGCTCTCCCGTTCCCGTTCCCATTCCGTTACCCCCTTCAACCCCCCGTTCTCTCCTCAACCACCAGTTGGCCAAGCCCTCTCCCGTTCCCGTTCCCATTCCGTTAACCCCGGTAACTCCCGTTTCCGCTTCTCTCCGCGGCTCTGTGCCGCTCTGCCTCGCGATCTTTCCCCCATCGCGTGCCGCCCCCTCCTCCCCCCCCCGTCCACGCGCGGTGGCCCCCCCCCCCCCCCGGCTGCGCCTGGCGGCGCTTCCCGTGCCGGACTCTTCGAGCCGCGGCGGCGGCGTGGGGCACCGCTCCTGCGCATAAATTGCCCCGCGCCACGTGCAGCGGCTTCGTTAAGCGCAACGTGCGCCCCGCGGGCCCGTGGGGCCGCGGCGGGACGCGGGCGGCCGCTGCGCCCGGCCTACCGGCGCGCGCCGCATTCCGCGGCCGCGCGCCCTGGGTGACCGCTTGGGGCGCTTCGGACCTGGGGCTCCTGGGCCGCTGGTGGCTGCTGGGGCTGCCGCTGCGACCATCAACGCCGGGATTAGCGCTCCCGCCAGGCCGCGGAGGATGGAGCCGGGGACCTCCCGAAACGCGAAACAACGGCGCTGCACCGGGAGCGCGCCCCGTGGTGCTCAGCGAGGCGGACATCGGGGAGGACGGCGAGTGAGGGGTTAATAAAGGGCTTGGTGCGGTTCGAGGGTTGTGGTGGTTGGTGTGGGGTTTGTGGTTAAAAAAGCCACCAGAGAAACCCAATGGAAACGCAATAAAAAGGCAATAAAAATCCCCCAAAAAAGCAATAAACCACCCCCAAAAAACCCCAAAAAACCCTTAAAAAGCCAAAAAAAAAACCCAAACCAAAAAACCCCAATAAAGTCCCAAAAGCCCACAAAAAACCCAATGAAAACCCAATGAAAACACAATAAAAAGGCAATAAAAATCCCCAAAGCAATAAACCACCCCAAAAACCTAAAAAAAACCCTTAAAAAGCCAAAAACCCCAAACAAAAACCCCAATAAAACCAAAACCCAAAAACCAAGAAACAAGAACCAAGAAACCAATGAAACACGATAAAAATCCCCAGAAAAACCCCTTAAAAAGCCAAAAAAAACCCCAAACCATAAAACCCCAATAAAGTCCCAAAACGCCCACAAAAAACCCAATGAAAACCCAATAAAAATCCAATAAAAACCCCCAAAAAGTCAATAAACCACCCCCAAAACCCTAAAAGCAAACAAAACCCAATAAAGTCCCAACACACCCACAAAAACAATGAAACCCAGAAAACCCCCCAAAAAACCAATAAAACCACCCCAAAAAACCCAAAAACCCTTAAAAAGCCAAAAACCCCAAACCAAAAAACCCCAATAAAGTGGCGCCACAAAAAACCCAATGAAAACCCAATGAAAACACAATAAAAAGGCAATAAAAATCCCCAAAAAAGCAATAAACCACCCCCAAAAACCCCCAAAAACCCTTAAAAAGCCAAAAAAACCCCAAACCAAAAAACCCCAATAAAGTCCCAACACACCCACAAAAAACCCAATGAAAACCCAATGAAAATCCCCCCAAAAAACCAATAAACCACCCCAAAAAATAAAAATAAAACCACAACCCACACAATAAAAGGCATCCCAAAAACAATAACCACCCAAAAATAAAAAAAAAAACCCCAAACAACCAATAAACCAAAAAACCACAAAACAAGAACCCAATGAACCCAATGAAACAATGGCATAAATCCCGAAAACAAAAGCCAAAACAAACCATAAAACCCCAATAAAGTCCCAAAACGCCACAAAACCCAATGACCATAAAATCAAAAACCCCCAAAAAGTCAATAAACACCCCCCAAAAACCAAAAAGCCCAAAAAACCCCAATAAAGTCCCAACACACCCACAAAAAACCCAATGAAAACCCAATGAAAATCCCCCCAAAAAACCAATAAACCACCCCTAAAAAACCCTAAAAAAAACCCTTAAAAAGCCAAAAAAAACCCCAAACCAAAAAACCCCAATAAAGTCCCAAAACGCCCACAAAAAACCCAATGAAAACCCAATGAAAACACAATAAAAAGGCAATAAAAATCCCCCAAAAAAGCAATAAACCACCCCCAAAAAACCCCAAAAAACCCTTAAAAGCAAAAAAAACCCAAACCAAAAACCGCCAATAAAGTCCCAACACACCCACAAAAAACCCCGATGAAAACCCAATAAAAATCCAAAAAAAAACCCCCAAAAAGTCAATAAACCACCCCCCAAAAAACCCTAAAAAAGCCAAACCAAAAAACCCCAATAAAGTCCCAACACACCCATGAAAACCCAATGAAAACCCAATGAAAATCCCCCCAAAAAACAATAAACCACCCCCAAAAACCTAAAAAACCCTTAAAAGCCAAAAAAACCCCAAACCAAAAAACCCCAATAAAGTCCCAACACACCCACAAAAAACCCAATGAAAACCCAATAAAACAAATAATAAAACCCAAAAAACCCCTGAAACAAAACCCCAAACCATAAAACCCAATAAAACCAAAACACCCAAAACCAATAAACCCAAAAAAAATGAAAATCCCCAAAAGTCAAAAACCACCCCAAAAACTCTAAAAAGCAAAAAAAACCAAAAAACCCCCAAAACCAAACAAAAACCCCAATAAAGTCCCAAAAAAAACCCCGATGAAAACCCAATAAAAATCCAATAAAAAACCCCAAAAAGTCAATAAACCACCCCCCAAAAAACCCTAAAAAAGCCAAACCAAAAAACCCCAATAAAGTCCCAACACACCCACAAAAAACCCAATGAAAACCCAATGAAAACGCAATAAAAACGCAATAAAAATCCCCAAAAAAACCCCCTTGAAAAGCCAAAAAAAACCCCAAACCATAAAACCCCAATAAAACCCAAAACACCCACAAAAAACCCAATAAAACCCCAATGAAAACGCAATGAAAATCCCCCAAAAGTCAATAAACCACCGCCAAAAACTCTAAAAAGCAAAAAAAAACCCAAAAACCCCCAAAAAAACCAAACCAAAAAACCCCAATAAAGTCCCAAAAAAACCCAATGAAAACCCAATGAAAATCCCCCCAAAAAACCAATAAACCACCCCCAAAAAAACCTAAAAAACCCTTAAAAAGCCAAAAAAAACCCAAACCGAAAAACCCCAATAAATTGAGACTTTTTGGATGTTTATTGAGATTTTTTGGGGATGTTTTTGGGTGGTTTTTGGGTTTTTATTGAGATTTTTGGGGGTTTTTATTGACATTTTTTGGCGTTTTTATAGAGGTTTTTTTGGTTTTTAATTGACATTTTTGGGTTTTTTTATTGAGGTTTTTTTGGGATTTTTATTGACATTTTTGGGGTTTTATTGAAATTTTTTGGCGTTTTTATTGAGATTTTTTGGCATTTTTATTGACATTTTTGGGTTTTTTAATTGACTTTTTGGGGTTTTTATTGACATTTTTATTGACATTTTTTGGGGATTTTATTGAGATTTTTCGGGTTTTTTAATTGACTTTTTGGGGATTTTATTGCCATTTTTTGGGGTTTTATTGAGATTTTTTTGGGGTTTTTATTGACATGTTTATTGACATTTTTGGGGGTTTTATTGACATTTTTATTGCCATTTTTTGGGTTTTTATTGCCATTTTTGGCTTTTTATTGCCATTTTTGGGGTTTTTATTGCCATTTTTTGCATTTTTATTGCCATTTTTTGGGGTTTTTATTGCCATTTTTATTGCCATTTTTTGCATTTTTATTGCCATTTTTTGGGGTTTTTATTGACTTTTTTTGTGGTTTTTAATTGACATTTTTTGGGGTTTTTATTGCCATGTTTATTGACATTTTTGGGGTTTTTATTGCCATTTTTATTGCCATTTTTTGCATTTTTATTGCCATTTTTTGCTTTTTTGCCATTTTTTATTGCCATTTTTGGTTTTTATTGCCATTTTTTGGGTTTTTATTGACATTTTTTTGCGGCTTTTAACTGACATTTTTTGGGGTTTTTATTGACATTTTTATTGCCATTTTTGGGGTTTTTATTGCCATTTTTTGCATTTTTATTGCCATTTTTTGGGGTTTTTATTGCCATTTTTTGCATTTTTATTGCCATTTTTTGGGGTTTTTATTGACTTTTTTTGCGGTTTTTAATTGACATTTTTTGGTTTTTATTGCCATTTTTTGCATTTTTATTGCCATTTTTGGGGTTTTTATTGCCATTTTTTGCATTTTTATTGCCATTTTTTAGGGTTTTTATTGCCATTTTTATTGCCATTTTTTGCATTTTTATTGCCATTTTTTTGGTTTTTATTGCCATTTTTGGGTTTTTGTTGCCATTTTTTGGTTTTTATTGCCATTTTTGGGTTTTTGTTGCCATTTTTTGCATTTTTATTGCCATTTTTTGGTTTTTATTGCCATTTTTTGCATTTTTATTGCCATTTTTTGCATTTTTATTGCCATTTTTGGTTTTTATTGCCATTTTTGGGGTTTTATTGCCATTTTTATTGCCATTTTTGGGTTTTTATTGCCATTTTTTGCATTTTTATTGCCATTTTTGGGTTTTTATTGCCATTTTTTGCGTTTTTATTGCCATTTTTTGGTTTTTATTGCCATTTTTTGCATTTTTATTGCCATTTTTGGGTTTTTATTGCCATTTTTTGCATTTTTATTGCCATTTTTATTTAGGGTTTTTATTGCCATTTTTGCATTTTTTTTTTTTATTGCCATTTTTGCATTTTTATTGCCATTTTTTGCAGTTTTATTGCCATTTTTTGCGTTTTTATTGCCATTTTTTGGTTTTTATTGCCATTTTTTGGTTTTTGTTGCCATTTTTTGCATTTTTATTGCCATTTTTTGCAATTTTATTGCCGTGTTTTGGTTTTTGTTGCCATTTTTTGGGTTTTTATTGCCATTTTTTGCATTTTTATTGCCATTTTTTGCATTTTTATTGCCATTTTTTGGATTTTTGTTGCCGTGTTTTGCTGTTTGGTGGCCGCGGTTCGGGGTCCCCCTCAGAGCCCCAGCCCCGCCCGGGGCTGCAGCGGCCGCTGCTCCTGGGGCTGCCCCGGGGGGGGCTCGGGGTCGCTCTCGGGGGGGGGGTCCAGGGGGTCCCCGGGGGGGTCCCCGAGCTCCTCCAGGGGCTGCAACTGCAAATCCTCCTTGGCCAGCCTGTGGGAACGGGGGGGGAACCCCAAAAAAAACCAGAAATCGTCCCCAAAATCCTCCCCAAAAACCCAAAAATCCTCCCCAAAAAAACCCAAAAATCCTCCCCCAAAAAAACCCAAAAATCATCCCCTAAATACCCCAACATCCTCCCCAAAAAACCCAAAAATCATCCCCAAAAATCCTCCCCCAAAACCATAAAAAATCGTCCCCAAAACCGTAAAAAATCCTCCCCAAAAAAACCCAAAAATCATCCCCTAAATACCCCAAAAATCCTCCCCAAAAAACCCAAAAATCATCCCCAAAAACCCCAAAGCAAAAATCCTCCCCAAAAACCACAAAAATCTTCCCCAAAAAACCCAAAAATCATCCCCAAAAATCCCCCCCTAAAACCCCCAAATCCTCCCCAAAACCATAAAAATCCTCCCCAAAAAAAACCCAAAAATCATCCCCAAAAATCCTCCCCAAAACAACCCAAAAATCATCCCCTAAATACCCCAAAAATCTTCCCCCAAAAATTATCCCTAAATACCCCAAAAATCCTCCCCAAAACCATAAAAATCCTCCCCCCAAAAAACCCCAAATCATCCCCTAAAAACCCAAAAATCCTCCCCAAAACCATAAAAATCTTCCCCAAAAAAACCCCCAAAATCATCCCCTAAATACCCCAAAAATCCTCCCCAAAAAAACCCCAAAATCATCCCCAAAAACCCCCCAAAACCAAAATCTCCCCACAAAAATCCTCCCCCAAAAACCCAAAAATCATGGGCGGGGGTCCTCCCGAAAACCCCAAAATCCTCAAAATCCCACCCCTTACCCAAGACTCCCAAAACCCAAAAACCCCAAAAACTCCCCAAAGTCAAAAAAGCCCCCAAAACCATAACGGCCAAAAAAGCCCAAAACCCAAAAAAAAAACTATCCAAAATCCCCCCCAAAACCCAAAATATCCCCTAAATACCCCCAGGACCCCCCAAAACCATAAAAATCCTCCCACACACCAAATCATCACCTGGGGGCAAAAACCGCGCAAACCTGCGCAAAAAAAACTTCCCCAAAAACCCCAAAAACACCTAAATACCCCCAAAAAATCCTCCCCAAAAATAACCCCAAAACCCAAAAATCCTCCCCAAAAATCCCTCCCGCGTTTTGGGGGGGGACCTGGGGAGGACCGGGGGGGACTGCCCGATTGGGGGGGGGCACCTGCTCACGTGACGTCGAGGCAGACCGCGGGGGGCACCGGGGGGGCACGGGGACGGTGGGGGGCACCGGGTACCCAGACCGGGACCCCCCGTAGGCTCGCCACGCCGCATCGACACCTGGGGGCCCGGGGCACCTGGGTACCTAGGGGGGGCACCTGGGCACACCTGGAGGTACCTAGAGTCACCTCTGATACACCTGGGGGGCACTGGGGGGCACCTGGGCACACCTGGGGGCACCTGGGGGCACCTGGGGGATACACCTGGGGGGACACTGGGCACCTGGGGGCACCTGGGGCACACCTGGGGGCACCTGATACACCTGGGGGGGCACTGGGGGTACCTGGGCACACCTGGGGGCATGGGGGATACACCTGGGCACACCTGATACACCTGGGGGGACACCTGGGTACCTGGGGGGGCACTGAGGGTACCTGGGGGCACCTCGGGCACACCTGGGGGCACCTAGAGTCACACCTGATACACCTGGGGGGGCACCGGGGGCACCTGGGGTCCATCCCTGACACACTTGAGGGCACCTGGGGGTACCTCTGATACACCTGGGGGTACTTGGGGGCACACCTGGGCACACCTGGGGGCACCTGTGCCCCCCCTGACCCACCTGTGCCCCCCTCACCTGGAAGTTGCGGTCGATTAGGGTGTTGGTCTCGAAGTCGTCGTCGTCCTCCCCGAAAGGGTTAATGAGCTGCTCTGCCACCTGCGGGTGCCAGCACGGGGTCAGGTGTGCCCAGGTGTGTGCCCAGGTATGCCCAGGTGTGTGCCCAGGTGTGCCCAGGTGTGTGCCCAGGGTGTGCCCAGGTGTGTGCCCAGGTGTGTGCCCAGGGGTGTGCCCAGGTGTGTGTCCAGGTGTATCCCAGTTGTACCCAGGTGTGCCCAGGTGTGTGCCCAGGTGTGTGCCCAGGTGTATCCCAGTTGTACCCAGGTGTGCCCAGGTGTGTGCCCAGGTGTGTGCCCAGGTGTGTGCCCAGATGTGTGCCCAGGTATGCCCAGGGGTGTGCCCAGGTATGCCCAGGTGAGTGCCCCAGGTGTATCCCAGTTGTACCCAGGTGTGTGCCCAGGCCCCCCCCCAGGTGTATCCCAGTTGTACCCAGGTGTCCCAGTTGTACCCAGGTGTGTGCCCCCCCCCAGGTGTATCCCAGTTGTACCCAGGTGTGCCCCAGGTGTGCCCAGGTGTGTGCCCCCCCCCCCAGGTGCCCCCTGGCGCACCTTGAGCCATCCCACGTAGAAGAAGAACTGCAGCAGGGTGAACACGGGCACGCCCAGGTCCAGCTCGTGCCCGGGGTAGCCCTGGGAGGGGTCCAGGAACTGCCGCCCCACCAGGCAGGTGAGGAAAAAGGTGTACACGGCGATGGTCACCACCTGAGGGACGGACAGACACACGGACAGGTGAGGACAAAGGTGTAGGGCGGTGGTCACCACCTGAGGGACGGACAGACACACGGACAGGTGAGGACAAAGGTGTACAGGGCGATGGTCACCACCTGAGGGACGGACAGACAGACGGACAGACGGACGGACGCGGGCACCACTTGCTGGGGGGGCACCTCTCTGTCACCCCCGTGGCGCCCGCTGCCATTTCCACAGGTGTCCCCAGGTGCCCCCAGTGCCCCCAGTGCCCACCTGGTTGCCCCCCAGTGCCCCCCAGTCCCCCCCAGTGCCCCCCAGTGCCCCCAGTGCCCACCTGGCTGTCCCCAGTCCCCCCCAGTGCCCACCTGGGTGCCCCCCAGTGCCCACCTGGGTGTACACCAGCGGCACGCTGATCCAGTCGTAGTGGAACAGGAGGCTGCAGTGGGCCCGGAACCGGTTCAGCTCCTGGGGGGGGATGGGGGGGGTCTCAGGGGGTCCTGGGGGGTCCCAGGAGGGTCCCTGGGGGGGGTTCAGGGGGATCTCAGCAGGGGTTTGGGGAGGTTTAGGGGGGTTCAGGGGTGTCCCGGGTGTTTAAGGGGGTCCCAGGGGGGTTTTAGGGGTCCCGGGGAGGGTTCAGGGGGTCTCAGGGGGTTCAGGGGGTCCCAGGGGGGTTTTAGGGGTCCCGGGGAGGGTTCAGGGGGTTCCGGGAGGGTTTTTGGGGGTCCCAGGGGGGTTTTAGGGGTCCCAGGGGGGTTCAGGGGGTCTCAGGGGGGGTTCAGGGGGTCCCAGGGGGGTTTTAGGGGGGTCCCAGGGGGGTTTTAGGGGGGGTCTCAGGAGGGGTCTCAGGAGGGTCCCTGGGGGGTTTTAGGGGTCCCAGGGGGGGTCTCAGGGGGGTCCCGGGGGTGCCGTCACCTCCATGAGCAGCTTGAGCGCGCAGGGGGGTTTCAGGGGTCCCAGGAGGGGTTCAGGGGGTCCCAGGGGGTTTTAGGGGTCCCAGGGGGTTTTAGGGGGTCCCGAGGGGGTTTTAGGGGGGGTCCCAGGGGGGTTTTAGGGGTCCCAGGGGGTTTTAGGGGTCCCGGGGGGTCTCAGGGGGGTCCCGGGGGTGCCGTCACCTCCATGAGCAGCTTGAGCGCGCAGTCGTCCCCGATGCGCCCCTCCTGCCGCGCCCGGCCCGCCAGCGCCCCGAACCACACGCACGGAACCCAGAACTTGTTGTAGGGCGAGCGCAAAGCCTCGAGGCGGCGCCGCTCCTCGCGCGTCAGGAACCCTGCGGGACGCCCGGGCGGTGACGTCATCACCGGGCTGTGACGTCACGGCCGTTATGAGCCGTTATGTCATCCCTGAGCTGTGATGTCATCCCCGAGCTGTGATGTCAGTCCTGAGCTGTGACGTCACCCACTGAACAATGACCTCACCCCTGAGCCGTGACGTCATCCCCGAGCTGTGGTGTCACTCCTGGGCCATGATGTCATCCCTGAGCTGTGACGTCACACATGAGCTGTGACATGACACCTGAGCAGTGACGTCACTCCCTGAGCTGTGACGTCACCCCTGGCCCGAAGCGCAGTGGGCATGGTCACATGCACCAAGTACAATGGTCACTCACAGTAATCACTCAATGGTCACTCATTGGTCACTCATTGGTCACTCAGTGGTCACTCAGCGGTCACTCAGCGGTCACTCAGTGGTCACTCAGCGGTCACTCAGTGGTCACTCATTGGCAGGGTCACTCACGGTCACTCATTGGTCACAACGTAATCACTCATTGGTCACTCAGGGGTCACTCAAGGGTCACTCAGGGGTCACTCATTGGTCACTCACAGTAATCATTCAATGGTCACTCAGGGTCACTCAGCAGTCAACGGTCACTCAATGGTCACTCAGCGGTCACTCAGCGGTCACTCAGTGGTCACTCAGTGATCACTCAATGGTCACTCAGGGGTCACTCAGCGGTCACTCAGGGGTCACTCATTGGTCACTCATTGGTCACTCAGGGGTCACTCAGCGGTCAGTCATTGGTCACTCACAGTAATCACTCAATGGTCACTCAGTGGTCACGGGTCACTCAGCGGTCACTCAGCGGTCACTCAGGGGTCACTCAGGGGTCACTCAATGGTCACTCAGGTCACCACTCACGTAATTGTCACCAGGGTCACTCAGCGGTCACTCAATGGTCACCAGGTCATTGGTCACTCATTGGTCACTCAGCGGTCACTCAGCGGTCACCAGCGGTCACTCATTGGTCACTCAGCGGTCACTCAGCGGTACCAGGGTCACTACAGTAATCACTCAATGGTCACTCATTGGTCACTCATTGGTCACTCAGCGGTCACTCAGCGGTCACTCAATGGTCACTCAGTGGTCACTCAGTGGTCACTCAGGGGTCACTCATTGGTCACTCAGCGGTCACTCAGTGGTCACTCAGTGGTCACTCAGTGGTCACTCAGCGGTCACTCAGCAGGTCACTCAGCGGTCACTCAGTGGTCACTCAATGGTCACCATTGGTCACTCAATGGTCACTCATTGGTCAGCGGTCACTTAGTCACTCATTGGTCACTCAGCGGTCACTCAGCGGTCACTCAGCGGTCACTCATTGGTCACTCAGCGGTCACTCAGCGGTCACTCAGCGGTCACTCACAGTAATCACTCAATGGTCACTCATTGGTCACTCGGGTCACTCAGGGGTCACTCAGTGGTCACTCATTGGTCAATCATTCAATGGCCACTCATTGGTCACTCAGCGGTCACTCATTGGTCACTCACAGTAATCACTCAATGGTCACTCATTGGTCACTCATTGGTCACTCAGCGGTCACTCAGCAGTCACTCATTGGTCACTCAGGGGTCACTCAGCGGTCACTCAGGGGTCACTCAGGGGTCACTCATTGGTCACTCATTGGTCACTCAGTGGTCACTCAGCGGTCACTCAGCGGTCACTCATTGGTCACTCAGCGGTCACTCAATGGTCACTCAGTGGTCACTCAGCGGTCACTCAGTGGTCACTCAGTGGTCACTCAGCGGTCACTCAGCGGTCACCATTGGCCTCAGCGGCACCATGGTCGGTAGGGCACTCAATGTCACACGCGGTCTGGCCGGCACAGCGCACCCGGTCCACAGCACCACAGATCACCGGTCACCAGGGCCGGTCACCAGTGGCACCAGCGTCCCAGCGGCACCAGCGGCCCACCGGCCTGCACCAGTGCGGGAACCGTTTGTACGGCGGCGGCCGGCCCGTAGCACGGAACTGCCCCCACCAGCGCTCCAGCACCAGCGCCACGTAAAAACCTGCGGGCAACGGCGGCTGGGGCGGCTGGGGCGGCCCAGGGCCGTCGGGGCGGGGAATGGAGGGAATGGGCGCGAATGGGGGATAGGAGGAATGGGGAACTGGGGAGTGGGGGGAATGGGGGTGGGGGAGCTGGGGGGGGGGAGTGGGGGAATGGGGGGGATGGGGGGGAATGGGGGGAATGGGGGGAGTGGAGGGACTGGGAGGATAGGGGGGAATGGGGGGAGGTTGGGGGAATGGGGGGAGTGGAGGGACTGGGGGGATAGGGGGGAATGGGGGAGTGGGGGGGAATGGGGGGAGTGGGGGGAATGGGGGAGTGGAGGGACTGGGAGGATAGGGAGGGAATGGGGGGACTTGGGGGGAGTGGGGAACTGGGAGGGAATGGGGGGAATGGGGGAATGGGGGAACTGGGGGGAGTGGGGAGAATGGGGGGAGTGGGGGGATAGGGAGGGAATGGGGGTACTGCGGGGATAGGGAGAGAATGGGGGGAATGGGGGAGTGGGGGGATTGGGGGTACTGGGGGGAATGGGGAACTGGGAGAACTGGGAGGGGGCACAGGAGCTACTGGGAGGGGCAACGGGAGGGGCACTGGGGGTACTGAGAGAACTGGGAGGGTACTGGGAAGACAGGGAGCACTGGGAGGGGCACTGGGAGGGGAATTGGGGGCACTGGGAGAACTGGGAGCACTGGGAGGGGCACTGGGGGCACTGGGAGGGGCACTGGGGGGCATGGGGAAGTCGTGGGGGGTCCCGGGGGTCCCGGGGGGGTCCCGGGCTCTCACCGAGCACGAAGGACACGGGGATCAGCTCGGCCGATTTGTCACAGTACAGCACCAGCTTCTCGAAGAGGCGCCGCTGCTCCTCGGACAGCAGGAACCTGGCGGGACACGGGCGCTGTCACCGGCCCGGCCCCCCGGTGTCCCCCCCGGTGTCCCCCCCGGTGTCGCGGCGTCTCACCGGTAGGCCAGGCTGAGCCCCAGGTAGGCGGTGAGGAAGAGGAGCAGCTCCCGGTAGAGCAGTTTGTAGATGCTCCCGCGCCACAGCAGCAGCAGCCGCGAGAAGCCCCCGAAGCGCGCGGTGGCCACGCGGGACGTGTAGGTGACGGTCATGGGGACGGACGGACGGACAGACGGACACCTGAGGGACACGTGGACGTGTAGGTGACGGTCATGGGGACGGACGGACGGACGGACGGACGGACGGGACACCCGAGGGACAGACGGACACCTGAGGGACACAGACGGACACCGGAGACACCGCGGGGGACACGTCGGGGACCCCCCGCTCCCTCCCTTTGTCCCCCTCCTCACCTGCGGCCACCGGGGCTCCGAGCTCCGTGACCACCCCCGGCCCCGGTTCCGTGGTCACCGCCCCGGTCCCGGTCCCCGTTCCGTGGTCGGTCCCGGTTCCGTGGTCGGTCCCGGTTCCGTGGTCACTCCCGCTCCGGTCTCTGCGGCCACCCCCGGTGCCGGTGCCGGTGCCGCCGCCCCGCTCCGGCCCTTAAATCGCGGCGGGGCCGGGCCAACCCGCGGGGGGCGACCCCGAGGGGACATTGTGGGGGGAGGGGACACTGGGGGGGGGACACGGGGACAAAGTGTGGGGGGGGGGGTCGGGTCCTGCTCCGGCCCCCCCGGGAGTGACCGCGCCGCTCCGGCCGGTCCCGAACCGGCCCCGGGGGGACGAGGGGGGTAAATTTGGGGACAGGGGGGTAAATTTGGGGTAAATTTGGGGCTGAACGGGTTAATTTTGGGGCCGGGGGGGGTTAATTTGTTTCGGGCCCTCCCCCCCCCGCGGCTCCGGTGGCCTCGCGCCAGCGCCGGGGGCAGATCCCAGCGGGGGAGCCCCCAAAACAGCCCCGCACCCCCCCTGCCCCCCCCGGGCCCCCCCCCACCCCCATTAATCCGCTGTTAATGAGGCGCCCCCGGGGCCGCGGGCTCGGGGCCAGCGGTGCTGACGTCACCGCCCCCAAAATCCGTCCTGACCCCCCCAAATTCAACAAGATCCCCTGAAAATCCATCCGGACCCCCCCAAAATCCATCAAAATCCCCCCCCAATGCATCCGGACCCCCCAAATTCCATCAGGACCCCCCCAAATTCATCAAGATCCCCTGAAAATCCATCTGGATCCCCTCAAATTCATCCGGAGCCCCCTAAAATCCATCAGGACCCCCCAAATCTGTCCAGACCCCCCCAAATTCATCAAGATCCCCTCAAAATTCATCCGGACCCCCCCAAACCCATCCGGACCCCCCCAATTTCATCCGGACCCCCCCAAACCCACACCCCGCACTCATTTTTTGCTTCTCAAATTTATTATTTACACGCCCCCCTCCGGGAGGGGGTCCCACCTCCGCCCCTTCCCCTCCCCAAAATTTGGGGGTGCGCACAGCCCCGGGTGGGGGAGGGGACAGGGCAAAACCATCCCCCCCCCTCCGGGGGGGGGCATAAATAGGGGCTGTGCCCCCCCGGGAATGAGGGGCGGTTTTTGGGGTCTGGGGGGGTTTTTGGGGGTCGGGGGGGTTATTTGGGGCTGGGGGGTTGGTAGGGGTCCAGCAGGAGGGAGCTGAAGGTGTTGACCTTGTCCCCCCCCCGCACCTCGTGCGGCAGCAGCGGCAGCTTCACGATGTGGAAATCCTCGTACAGGTCCTCCATCTGCGGGGGGGGGGGCAGCGATGGGACCCCCGAAATCCCAACCCTGGGACCCCCGGCCGAAATTCCCCGCCCCCATCCCCGTTCTGGCTCCTCCCTCAATGTGGGCGGGGCCAACACCATAAAAACCCAAAAATCTCCATAAAAATCCAATAAAAACCCCAAAATCCAACCCTGGGACCCCCCGGTTCAAAATTCCCCGCCCCCCATCCCGGTCCCGGCTCCTCCCTCAATCTGGGCGGGGCCAACACCATAAAACAAAAAATACCTCTAAAAAACCCAATAAAAACCCCAAAAAACCCCAGTTAAACCCAAAAAAGCCCAATAAAACCTAATAAACCCCCCCAAAAAAACCCAAATAAA
Source organism: Camarhynchus parvulus (assembly GCF_901933205.1). Classification (NCBI taxonomy): domain Eukaryota; kingdom Metazoa; phylum Chordata; class Aves; order Passeriformes; family Thraupidae; genus Camarhynchus; species Camarhynchus parvulus. The sequence continues at coordinate 88,357 of NW_022148677.1, read as the reverse complement.
ATCCCAGTAGAACCTCAATAAAATCCCAGTAAAAACCAAAAAAAACCCCAAAAAGTCAATAAAAACCCAATTAAAAAAACACCAACAAATCCCCTGGAACCTCCTTCCCCCTCCCCACACCCCCAGGTGCGCTCACCTGGTCCAGGTACTCGCCCTAAATTCCTTCTTAACCCTTCAAACCCCTTTTTAACCCCTTAAACCCCTTTTTAACCCCTTTTTTCCACCCCTTTTTAACCCTTTTTTAACCCATTTTCCACCCCTTTTCACCCCTTTTTAACCCCTTTTAACCCCTTTTTTTTTTAACCCCTTTTTTCACCCCTTTTAACCCCTTTTTTCACCCCCTTTTAACCCCTTTTTTCACCCCTTTTTACCCCTTTTAACCCCTTCTCGGCCGCCCAGGTGTGCTGACCTGGTCCAGGTACTCGCCCTAAACTCCTTTTTAACCCTTCAAACCCCTTTTATCCACCCCTTTTTTTCACCCTTTTAACCCCTTTTTTCACCCCTTTTTTCCACCCCTTTTAACCCCCTTTTTCCACCCCTTTTAACCCCATTTTCCACCCCTTTTAACCCCTTTTTTCCACCCCTTTTTCCACCCTTTTTAACCCCTTTTCCACCCCTTTTAACCCATTTTCCACTCCTTTCTAACCCCTTTTTTAACCCCTTTTACCCCTTTTTTCACCCCTTTTAACCCCTTCAAACCCCCTTTTAACCCCTTCTCGGCCGCCCAGGCATGCTGACCTGGTCCAGGTACTCGCCCTAAACCCCTTTTTAACCCTTCAAACCCCTTTTCCACCCTTTTAACCCCTTTTAACCCATTTCCCACCCCTTTTCACCCCTTTTCCACCCCTTTTAACCCCTTTTTCACCCCTTTTAACCCCTTTTTAATCCCTTTTCCACCCATTTTAACCCCTTTTAACCCCCTTTTAACCCTTTTTTCACCCCTTTTTTCCACCCCTTTTAACCACCTTTTAACCCCTTTTAACCCATTTTCCACCCTCTTTTAACCCCTTTTTTCCACCCCTTTTAACCCCTTTTCCACCCCTTTTAACCCCTTCAAACCCCCTTTTAACCCCTTCCCGGCCGCCCAGGCGTGCTCACCTGGTCCAGGTACTTGGCCTGGATCTTGTGGCGCGCCTCGCACATGCGGCAGGGCCGCAGCGGGTCGGGGAACACGAGCTGGTTCACCACGATGTTGTGCGTGTCGATGCGGCACTTGGCCAGCTCCTGGATCAGCCGCTCGGTCTCGTAGAGCGACAGGAACTCGGCGATGCACACGCAGATGAACGTGGTCTGCTCCTGGGGGGACAATGGGGACATTGGGGACATCATTGGGGACATTGGGGACATTGGGGACATCACTGGGGACATTGGGGACAGCATTGGGACACAGGGACACAGGGACAGGAACTCGGCGATGCACACGCAGATGAACGTGGTCTGCTCCTGGGGACAGCGGGACAGCATGGGGACATTGGGGACATTGGGGACATCATTGGGGACATTGGGGACATTGGGGACATTGGGACACAGGGACAGGAACTCGGCGATGCACACGCAGATGAACGTGGTCTGCTCCTGCAGGGACAATGGGGACATTGGGGACATCACTGGGGACATTGGGACACAGGGAACTCGGCGATGCACATGCAGATGAACGTGGTCTGCTCCTGGGGACAGCAGGGACAGCATTGGGGACATTGGGGACATTGGGGACGTCATTGGGGACATTGGGGACATTGGGGACATTGGGACACAGGGACAGGAACTCGGCGATGCACACGCAGATGAACGTGGTCTGCTCCTGGGGGGACAATGGGGACAGCATTGGGGACATTGGGGACATTGGGGCATTGGGACACAGACACAGGACAGGAACTCGGCATCACTGGAGATGAACCGCGGTGGCGGCCTGGGGGGGACAATGGGGACAGCATTGGGGACATTGGGGACAGCATTGGGGACAGCACTGGAGACATCACTGGGGACATTGGGGACATTGGGGACAGCATTGGGGGCATTGGGGACATTGGGGACAGCATTAGAGTCATTGGGGACATCACTAGGATCATTGGGGACATCATTGGGGACAGCACTGGGGACACTGGGGACATTGGGGACACAGGGACAGCATTGGGGACATGGGGACATTGGGGACATTGGGGACACAGGGACAGGAGCTCAGCGATGCACACGCAGATGAACGCGGTTTTCTCCTGGAGACATTGGGGACAGCATTGGGGACATGGGGACATTGGGGACATTGGGGACAGCGGCACAGTGACACCACAGCCAGAGGTACAAGGACACAGGGACAGCAGGGCAGAGGACACACGGACAGGGCTCTGAGGGCTCTGTGTCCTCAGCCCTGTGCTCGTGCCTTATCCTGTCCCCATCTCTAGCACTGTCCATGCCCCGAGGGCTCCTGTCCCTGTCCCCATGTCTGTCCCCATGTCTGTCTGTCCCTGCCCGTCCCCCCGGGCTCCATTCCCCTCAGGAATGTGCCCAGACTGGCTCAGCCCTGTCCCTGTCCCTCCCCAGTCCCTCCCAGTCCCCCCATTCCCCATCCCCTCCATTTCCCCCATTCCCCCCAGACTCTCCCAGTCCCCCCCAGTGCTCCCAGTCTCTCCCAATCCCCATTCTCCATTCCCCCCCAGTCCCTCCCAATTCCCCCCAGTCCCCCCATTCCCTCCCAGTCCCCCCATTCCCCATCCCCTCCATTCCCCCATTCCCCCAGTCTCTCCCAATCCCCATTCCCCAGTCCCTCCCAGTCCCTCCCAATGCTCCCAGTCCCCCCAGTCTCTCCCAGTGCCCCCAGTCCCTCCCAGTGCCCCCAGTCCCTCCATTCCCCATCCCCTCCATTTCCTCCATTCCCCCCAATCCCTACCAATTCCCCCAGTCCCTCCCAGTACTCCCAGTGTCCCCATTCTCCATTCCCCCCAATTCTCCTAGTTCCCCCCAGTTCCCCCCATTCCCCCCAGTTCCCCCCATTCCCCCAGTCTCTCCCAATCCCCATTCCCCAGTCCCTCCCAGTCCCTCCCAGTGCTCCCAGTCCCCCCAGTCTCTCCCAGTCCCTCCATTCCCCATCCCCTCCATTTCCTCCATTCCCCCCAATCCTCCCAATTCCCCCCAGTCTCTCCCATTCCCCACCCCCCAGTTCCCCCAGTTCCCCCCAGTCCCCCCAGTCTCCCCCCGTTCCCCCCACTCCCCGCGGCCTCACCGGGTCCTTGAACTGCTCGCTGACCGAGCGGATCACGGGCAGCGTCTCCTCCAGCTTGGACGCCAGCTGGTCGGCGTTCATGTCGCCCAGCCCCAGCATGTTACACATCTGTGGGGGGGGGCAGGGCTGGGAGACCCCCCCGGGAGCCCCCAGACCCAAATATCCCCTGCAGGACACCCCCGGCCCCAAATCCCACCCCAAATCCCACCCCAGAACCCCCCAGCCCCAAATCCCACCCCAAATCCCACCCCAAACCCCCCAGCCCCAAATCCCACCCCAAATCCCCCGCCCCAATCCCACCCCAAACCCCCGGCCCCATCCCCCCCACCCCGCCCCCATCACCCCAAACACCCCAATCCCACCCCATCCCACCCCAAACCCCACCCCAAATCCCACCCCAAATCCCACCCCAGAACCCCCAGCCCCAAATCCCACCCCAAATCCCACCCCAGAACCCCCAGCCCCAAATCCCACCCCAGAACGCCCCCAGCCCCAAATCCCACCCCAAATCCCACCCCAAATCCCCCCCGGCCCCAAATCCCACCCCAAATCCCCCCAGCCCCAAATCCCACCCCAGAACCCCCAGCCCCAAATCCCACCCCCAGAACCCCCCCCCCAAATACCCCCCCCCAAACCCCGCCCCAAACCCCACCCCCCAAACCCCCCAGCCCCAAATCCCACCCCAGAACCCCCCAGCCCCAGCCCTCACACATCTATGGGGTGGGCAAGTGTGAGACCCCCTGGGATCCCCCATGGGAGCCCCCAGCCCCAATCCCACCCTAGGACCCCCGGGACCCTCCCCAGCCCCTTCCCCTGGGACCCCCGGGACCCTCCCCAGCCCCGAATCCCCCAGGACCCCTCCCCAGCCCCAAATCCCTCCTGTGACCTCCCCCAGCCCCAAACACCCCCTGGGACCCCTCCCCACCTGCGAGATGAAGGGCGATCTGGTTCTTATCTCGAGCGGCCCGCCTCCACGATGGTGGGGAATGAGCAAATGAGCAGGGCCCGTCCGTCGTGAGACCCCAAACCCCACCGAGAAGTTCATGCCCTTCACCAGCCCTGGGGCGCCGCGGGGGCCCGGGACCCCTCCCCACGCTCAGGTGAGAGTTACCTGTCCGCTCAAACCCATCCTGGGAGCCCAAATCCCACCTGAGACACCAAATCCCTCCTGAGACCCCCAAATCCCACCTGAGATCCCCAAACCCCTCCTGAGACCCCCAAACCCCTCCTGAGACCCCCAAATCCCACCTGAGACCCCCAAACCCCTCCTGAGACCCCCAAACCCCTCCTGAGACCCCCAAACCCCTCCTGAGACCCCCAAATCCCACCCCACGCTCCCAGGTGCGCTCACCTGGCCCAGATACTTGACCTAAACCCCTTTTTAACCCCTCAAATCCCACTGAGCACCCCAAATGAGAGCACCCCACCCACCCCCAAACCCCCTGCCCACTCAAACGCCTTTTGAACCCCCCCCCAAAGCCCCTCCCAACACCTCCAGGTGAGCCCAGGTGAGCCCAAGGTGAGCCCAGGTAATACCCCCCCATCCCCAGGTGAGCCCAGGTGAGCCCAGGTAGGTAATCCCCCATCCCCAGGTGAGCCCCCCATCCCCAGGTGAGCCCAGGTGAGCCCAGGTGAGCCCCAGGTGAGCCCCCCCATCCCCAGTAATCCCCAGCCCCAGTGAGCTCACCAGGTGCAACCCATGACCCCTGGCGTAGGTCAGGCCCCAGGTGAGCCCAGGTGAGCCCAGGTAATCCCCCCCAGCCCAGGTGAGCCCCCCCAGCCCCACCTCATGACCTCGGCGTAGCTCATGGCCCCAGGTGAGCCCCAGGTGAGCCCCCCCAGCCCCAGGTGAGCCCCAGGTGCCCCAGGTGAGCCCAGGTGAGCCCCCCCAGCCCAGGTGAGCCCCCCATCCCCAGTAATCCCCCCCAGCCCCACCTCATGACCTCGGCGTAGCTCATGGCCTCGTCGATGCCCGGGAAGGCGCTCATGGCCTCCTGCATCATCTTCTTGCCCATGCTGAGCACGTTGTCCTCCTCGAAGAACTCGTCCGGCAGCTCGGCCACGCCCAGGCTGGGGTCGATCTCCTGCCGGGGACACGCAGGGGACACGCTGGGGACAATGGGGGGACAGTGGGGACATTGGGGGGACAGTGGGGACACGCTGGGGACAATGGGGACAGTGGGGACAGTGAGGGGACAGTGGGGACACACAGGGGACAGTGGGGGGACAATGGGGACATTGGGGGGACAGTGGGGACACGCAGGGGACAATGGGGACATTGGGGACATTGGGGGGACAGTGGGGACACACAGGGGACAATGGGGACACACAGGGGACAGTGGGGACAGTGGGGACAGTGGGGACAGTGGGGACACGCAGGGGACAGTGGGGACAGGTGGGGACAATGGGGACAGTGAGGGACAGTGGGGACAATGAAGGGATACTGGGGACATTGGGGGCATTGGGGACACTGGGGACAGTGAGGAGACAATGGGGACACTGGGGACAATGAGGGGATATTGGGGACACTGGGGACAGCGCGGGGACAGTGGGGACATTGGGGACAGTGAGGGGACATTGGGGCATTAGGGATGTTGGGGACATTGGGGACACTGGGGTGACATTGGGGGCAATGGGGACACACAGGGGAGATTGAGAACATTGGGGATGTTGGGGACATTGGCGACAGTGAGGGGACATTGGGGACACACACGGGATGTTGGGGACATTGGGGACATCCAGGGGCATTGGGGATGTTGGGGACACTGAGGGACATTGGGGACCCCCCCCCCCCCAGGACCCCCCCAAAACCCCTGTGTGCCCCCCGGGCCGCACCATGGCGAACAGGTTGTCGTAGCCGGTGACCTTGGTGGGCACTTTGGAGAACTTCTGGTCGAAGGCGTCCGAGATGTTGTGCGCGGGGTCGGTGGAGATGATGAGCACGCTCTCCCTGACCCGGGCCAGCTGCACGGCCAGGCTGCAGCTGGCGGAAATTGGGGAGGGGTCCCACGGGGGTCCCGCAGCGCGATCGGAGCCCCCCGGGCTCGGCTCCCCGCAAAAACGGGGCAGGGGGATCCCTGGGGGCTCCCCCGAGGTGTGTGCGACCCCCAGCGCCTCCCGGGCCGCTTCCCGGTGCCGTTAGCCCGCCCTAATCCCGGTATCCCGGTCCCGTTATCCCACCCCGGTCCCGGTGATCCCGACCCGTTCCTCCCGCCCCATCCCGATCCCATTTACCCCTTCCCGATCCCACTACCCCATTCCAACCCCGTTATCCCGCCCCGGTCCCGTTATCCCGTCCCGGTCCCACTATCCCATTCCCACCCCGTTATCCCGCCCCGGTCCCGGTGCTACCGTCTGCATCCGGTGCTCCCGTCCCGTTCCTCCCGTCCCGTCCCGTTCCTGCCGTGCCCATCCGATCATCCCATCCCGACCCCGCTATGCCATCCCGACCCCGTTATCCCGCCCCGATCGCCGCCCGTGCCGTTCCATCGCGGGGCCGCTCCCGGTGCCCGGTGCCGCTCCCGGTGCCTCACCTGCACGTGGTCTTGCCCACGCCGCCCTTGCCGCCCACGAAGATCCACTTGAGGCTGCGCTGCTCGATGATGTTCGCCAGCGTCGGCTCCAGCGGCTCCACGTCGGGCGCGTCCTCGAACTCCTCGGGGCCCTCGGCCGCCCACCCGCCCGCCGCTGCCGCCATCTTCCCCGCGCCACCGCCCGCCGCGCGCTGATTGGCCGCCGAGCCGCCGCGCCCTCCCTTTTTCCGTTTCCCATTGGTCGCCTCGCCTGTCAATCCTTGCTGGAGGCGGGGCGTAGCTCCGGGAGCCCCGCGCGTTGCCGGGCAACGCCGCCCCGCCGGCGGGGAGCTGCTGACGTCACCAAGAGGCGCCGCCGCCGCCGCGGAGGTCGCGCTGATGTCATCGGGCGGCGCCGGCGGCGGTGGCGGCGGACAAGATGGCGGCGCGCGGTGAGGACCGGGAGGCTCCGGAGGCGCCTTCGCCGCCCCCGCCGGGCCCGGGCGGCGGCGTCAACGTGTTCGCCAACGACGGCAGCTTCCTGGAGCTCTTCAAGCGCAAGATGGAGGCGGAGGAGCAGCAGCGGGAGCGCGAGGCGGCGGCGGCCGCGGAGGCGTCCGGTGGCGGCGGCGGTACCGGCACGCAGCGCGGCGGGGCTGACGGCGCCAAGAGGAGCGGCGGCACGCTCAGCTTCGTAAGGACGCGGCGGCCCGCGGGCCCCTCCCGGCTCCGCTCCCGCCGGCCCGGCCCGAACGCGTGAGGGGAGCACGGCCCCGGTACCGATCCCGGAGCTCCGGTGCCGCTCCCGGGGCCGCTCCCGGGGCTGCTCGGCCGTGCCCGGAGCTGCTCGGTGCCCATCTCGCTTATCCCGGTGGCTCCGCGCGCTCCCTCCGGTTCTTTCCCTCCCGAGCCCCGGTTCCGGTACCGGGCGGGTTCGGGGCGGGTTGGAGCTCCCGGTAACGGGGCAGGTTTGTCCCTTCCCCAGGTGGGGCGGCGGCGGGGCGGCAACAAGCTGGCCCTGAAAACCGGAGTGGTGGCCAAGAAGCAGAAAACGGACGAGGAGGTGGGGCCGGGAACCGGGGCCGGGGGGTTGAAAAGGGGGGGGCCGTTGGGGGATTTGGGGGCCGTTTGGGGGGGGCCGTTTGGGGGTTGGAGAAAGGGGATTTGGGGCTGTTTGGGGGGATTGGGGGGGGGTGATTTTTTGGGGCTGTTTTTTTGGTGATTTTGGGGTGATTTTGGGGGGCTTTTTGGGTATTTTTTGGGTGATTTTGGTGCAATTTGCGATTTGTGGCTGATTTGGGGCTGATTTTTGGGGCTGGGTTGGGGTGATTTGTGGGGCGATTTGGGGGGGGTGATTTGGGGGTTTGGGGGCGTTTTGGGGGTGATTTTGGGGTGATTTCTGGGTGGTTGGGCTGATTTCTGGCCGATTTGTGGCCGATTTGGGGGTGATTTTTGGGGCGATTTGGGGGCTGATTTTTGGGGCTGATTTTTGCGGTGATTTTTGGGCTGATTTCGGTGCGATTTGGGGGGTGATTTTGGGGGGGGGCTTTCCGGCTGATTTTGGGGGTGATTTTTGGGGCGATTTGGGGCTGATTTTCGGGGCTGTTTTGGGCTGATTTTTGGGGCTGATTTTTGGGCTGATTTCGGTGCGATTTGGGGCAGGTGCTGACGAGTAAAGGCGACGCCTGGGCCAAGTACCTGGCGGAGGTGCAGAAGTACAAAGCTCACCAGTGCAGCGACGACGACAAGACGAGACCCCTGGTCAAATAACCCCGGCCCCCCCCAACCCCTCCAAAAAAAAAACCACCCCAAAAACCCGCGGGGGGGTCGCAAACCCGGCCTGGACCCCCCCCCCACAAAAAACACCTGCTCAAATAGGCCCCGCCCCCTCCCCAAAATGAGCAGTGGGGCGGGGCTGCTGGCCACGCCCACCCCCCGAAATTATCCAATGAAACAGCGCTGACCCCCCCCCAAAAAAATCAAACAGTGAGGGGGGGTCCTGGCCCCGCCCACCCTGCAAAAATGCTGAATTAATTAACACTGACCCCCCAAATTTATGTGCGTGATGGGGGCGTGGCCTAAATGTGGCCACGCCCTTTCCCCAACAACGCATTTAAAGGTGGGGACCCCCCAAAAATCCCCGGGACCCCCCCGAGCCCCCCTGTAAATACCTATGGAAAGGTGGGGGCCCCGCCCCTTTTGTGCGGGCCACGCCCCTTTTCTATCGCCCCGCCCCAGCTGGATTTGATTGCCAGCGCTGCCCCCCGCCTCCCCCAGCCGCGTTTTGGGGGAATTTTGGGGGGGTTTGGGGGGGGCGGCGCGGAATTAAAGAGCTCTGAGGTTTCGGAGGTGCTGAGGAAATTTTTTTGGGGGGGTTTTGGGGAGGGGGAGCCCCCCAAGGTGCCCCCCCCGTTGTCACCTCTGTCCCCCCAGGGTCAAGGCTTTCTTTGGCCTCCCAGTTGTCCCAGTATGGGGGGTTTACTGGTTCGGGGGGTTCAGATCAATAAAGTTTGGGGGGACAACTGTGCTCTGAGCCCCCCAGTTCCCCCAGGACCGCCCTGAACCCCCCCAGTTCCCCCTCTCCACTTGGTCCCACCCCGCCGAGGGAGGGTTTGTTGTCCCCCCCCACCGTTGCCCCGCAATGGTTTCGCCTGCGCGCGGTGCACGCTGGGATTTGTAGTCCCCGCCGCCTCCCGAGGACTCAGCGCATGCGCGCTGCAGCTCCCTCCCCTTCCTGCCGGCGCTGCTCCTCCTTTTCCCCCGGAGGCCCCGCCCCCTTGCGCACGTGACGCGGCCGCGCGGGGCGGACGGTGGCCGGCGGGGGTCACGGGGGGCAGCGGCGAAACCCCCCCGGCCGCGCTCCGACCCCCCCCGGAACACCGGGACCCCCCCCCCCAAAAACACCGGGAACCCCATTCCCCCATTCCCCACCCCCCAAAACCACACGGGGACCTCCCCCGGAACTCAGCGGGCAGGTACCGGCAGCGCGGGGGGCGGCGGGAGCGGCGCGCGGGGCCTGAGGCGGGGGGGGGGGGCGCTGAGGGGAGAATGGGGGGGAAATTGGGGAGGGGTCCGGGGGGGGTTTGGGGGTCTCGGGAGGGGGTGGAACGGAGGGATCGGGGCACGGGGGTGGTTGGGGAGTGGGGGGGGGGCGTTGTGAGAGGGTTTGGGGGGGCGGGTCGGGGTTTGGTGGGGGGTCTGAGGGGATTTATGGGGGTCTGAGGGGTTTGAGGGGGTTTTAGGGGGGTCTGAGGGGTTTGAGGGGTCTGAGGGGGGGCTTGGGGCGCTCTGAGGTGTTCGGGGGGGTCTGGGGGCGGCCGGGGGTTCAAACCGGGGGGTGCTGGAGGTCGGGGGGTGATGAGGGGGGGGTTTATCGTGGGGAGGGGTCGCGGGGGCGGTCCCGGAGCGTCCCCTCCCCCCCCCGTCCCGGTTCTCCCGCCATTCCCGGGCCCGGCCCCACGTGCGCCGCTCCCGCCCCGCCCCCGCTCCTCCGATGGGGGGCACCGAATGGTCCGGACCTCCCCCCGACCCTTCCTCACATTTATCGACCCCAGGACCCCCCCCCGACCCTTCCTCACATTTATCGACCCCAGGACCCCCGCGCCCCTTTCCCCCCATTTATTAATTTCCCCCCCATTTACCCATTCTAGGACCCCCCCCCACGCCCCTTCCCCTCCCATTTCCTGACCTCCCCCTCACTCTCTCCCCCCATTTATTAATTCCCACCCCATTTATTGACCCCAAGACCCCCGTCATTTCCTGACCCCCCCCCACACCCCTTCTCCCCTATTTATTGATCCCTCCCCCCACTTATTAACCCCTCTGCTCCATTTATCGACCCCCCATTTATCCCCCCAGGACCCCCCCAGCCCCACTCCCCCCTTTTTCTCTCCGCAGCCCCCGGGACCGGAGCCCCCTCAGACCCCCGGGACCCCCCCCGGGCCCCCCCACGCCCCCGGGCCATGGACTGGCAGCCGGACGAGCAGGGCCTGCAGCAGGTGCTGCAGCTGCTCAAGGACTCGCAGTCGCCCAACACGGCCACGCAGAGGGTGGTGCAGGACGTATCCTGCCCCGGGGGGCACCGGGGGGCACGGGGGTGGGGCTGGGGGCATCGGGAGGGGGGTGGGGGCATCGGGAGGGGGGTGGGGCCACGGGGATGGGGCTGGGGGCATCGGGAGGGGGGGTGGGAGTATTGGGAATGGGGCTGGGGGCACTGGGAATGGGGGTGGGGGGGTCCCGGGGGGCACCGAGAATGGGGGGGTGGGAGCACTAGGAGGGACCCTCATGGGGCTGGGGGCAATAGGGATCACCAGGAATGGGGCTGGGGGGCACTGGGAGAGGGGTGGGACCCCCAGGATGTGATTGGGACCCCCAGGATGGGGTTGGGACCACCTGGAATGGGGTTGGGACCCCCAAGATGTGATTGGGACCCCCAGGATGGGGCTGGGACCCCCAGGATGTGATTGGGACCCCCAGGATGGGGTTGGGACCCCCAGGATGGGGCTGGGACCCCCAGGATGTGATTGGGACCCCCAGGATGGGGCTGGGACCCCCAGGATGTGATTGGGACCCCCAAGATGGGGTTGGGACCCCCAAGATGGGGTTGGGACCCCCAGGATGGGGTTGGGACCCTCCGAACGGGGGTTCAGACTTTGGGTCTTTGTCTTGCGGGGAAAAACGTGGGGTGGGTGATGTGGGGTTGGGGTCCCCGGGGGTCCCTGGGGGTCCCTTCGTGTCCCCGTCCCTCCTTGACCCCCCCTGTGCAGAAGCTGAAGCAGCTGAACCAATTCCCCGACTTCAACAATTACCTGATCTTCGTGCTCACGCGCCTCAAATCCGAAGGTGGGGGGGCCGGGGGGGCACAGGTGACCCCGGGGGCACAGGTGACCGGGGGCACAGGTGACCCCGGGGGGGCACAGGTGACCCCGGGGGGGCTCACGGACCCCGCTTTGTGCCCCCCCAGACGAGCCCACGCGCTCCCTGAGCGGGCTGATCCTCAAGAACAACGTCAAGGCGCATTTCCAGAGCTTCCCGCCGCCCGTGGCCGAGTTCATCAAGCAGGAGTGCCTGAACCACCTGGGCGACGCCTCCTCGCTGATCCGCGCCACCATTGGTGAGGGGGCACACCTGGGCACACCTGGGCACACCTGGGACACACCTGGGCACACCTGGGACACACCTGGGCACACCTGGGACACACCTGGGCACACCTGGGCACACCTGGGTACCTGTGGGGCACACCTGGGACACATCTGGGACACACGTGGGACACACTTGGGACACTCCTGGGCACACCTGGGCACACCTGGGACACATCTGGGCACACCTGAGCACACCTGGGCACACCTGGGACACACCTGAGCACACCTGGGCACACCTGGGACACTCCTGGGCACACCTGGGTACACCTGGGACACACCTGGGCACACCTGGGCACACCTGGGTACCTGTGAGGCACACCTGGGCACACCTGGGTATCTTTCGGACCCAAAATCCTGACCCCAAACGTCCCTGGGTAACACCTGGGTGAAGCCTCCTCGCTGATCCGGGCCACCATTGGTGAGGGGACACACCTGGGCACACCTGGGTACCTGTGGGGCACACCTGGGCACACCTGGGACACACCTGGGCACCTGGAGCACCCCCTCAGAACCCCCAAAACCCCTTCAAAACCCCCTCAAACCCTCCCGTTCCCAGCTCAGCCCGCACACCTGTCCCCAGGTATCCTGATCACCACCATCGCCTCCAAGGGCGAGCTGCAGATGGGACCCCAAAACTCCCCCCAAAACCTCCTCCAACCTCCCCAAAACCCCTTCAAATCCCCCAAAATCCTCCCAAACCACCCCAAAACCCCCCTGTTCCCAGCTCACCTGCGCACCTGTCCCCAGGTATCCTGATCACCACCATCGCCTCCAAGGGCGAGTTGCAGATGTGGCCGGAGCTGCTGCCCCAGCTGTGCAACCTGCTCAACTCCGAGGACTACAACACCTGCGAGGTGCACCTGGGGGGGGCAGCTGGGCGTGCCCGGGGGGGGCGTGGCCGCCGCTGACCCCGCCCTCACCTGTGCTCCCAGGGGGCTTTCGGGGCGCTGCAGAAAATCTGCGAGGATTCCTCGGAGCTGCTGGACAGCGACGCCCTGAACCGGCCCCTCAACGTCATGATCCCCAAATTCCTGCAGTTCTTCAAGCACTGCAGCCCCAAAATCAGGTGGGTGGGACAGGTGGGCACACACCTGTGCCCCTTATCTGGGAGAGGTGCTTCTGTGGTGTCCCCAAAAAATCCTGGTTTGCAAAAATGTTCTGGTTCCCAAATTCTGAGCCCCGAATTCCTGCAGTTCTTCAAGCACTGCAGCCCCAAAATCAGGTGAGCGCACACCTGTGCTCCTTTACCTGGGGGAGGTGTTTGTCTGGTGGCCTCAAAAAATCCGGGTTTGTGAAAGCGTTCTAATCCCCAAATTCCCAATTCTGACCCGAAATTTCCTGCAGTTCTTCAAGCACTGCAGCCCCAAAATCAGGTGGGTGGGACAGGTGGGCACACACCTGTGCTCCTTACCTGGTGGAGGGTGGGGATATGGGGGTGTTTCCCTGCTCTGGTGTCCCCTAAAAATTTTGCATTTCCAAAAATGTTCTGACCCCAGGTGAGTTTTAGGGAGTTCAGGTGGGTTTTAGGGGATGCAGGTGTCTCTAGAGGTGCCCAGGTGGGTTTCTGGGGGTGCCCAGGTGACCCCTGTTTCCCCCCCCCCAGGTCCCACGCCATCGCCTGTGTGAACCAGTTCATCATGGACCGGGCGCAGGCGCTGATGGAGAACATCGACACCTTCATCGAGGTGGGGGCACACCTGGGGGGGCACCTGGGGGGGCACCTGGGCCTGTCCCCAACCCCTGGGGGGCTCTGGGGGGTCCCCAGGGGTCTCACCTGTCCCCTCCCCAGCACCTGGGGGTCCTTGGGGGTCCCTGGGGATGGTTCTGGGTGTTCCTGGGGGTCTCACCTGTGCCTGTCCCCAGCACCTGGAGATCATTGGGGATCACTGGGTGTCCCTGGGGGTCTCACCTGTCCCCTCCCCAGCACCTGGGGGTCCTTGGGTGTCCCCGGGGGTCTCACCTGTCCCCCTCCCCAGCACCTGGGGATCATTGAGTGTTCCTGGGGGTCTCACCTGTGCCTGTCCCCAGCACCTGGGGGTCCCTGGGGATCACTGGGTGTCCCCGGGGGTCTCACCTGTCCCCCTCCCCAGCACCTGGGGGTCCTTGGGTGTTCCTGGGGGTCTCACCTGTGCCTGTCCCCAGCACCTGGGGGTCCCTGGGGATCACTGGGTGTCCCCGGGGGTCTCACCTGTCCCCTCCCCAGCACCTGTTTGCGCTGGCGGTGGACGAGGACCCCGAGGTGCGCAAGAACGTGTGCCGGGCGCTGGTGATGCTGCTGGAGGTGCGCAACGACCGCCTGATCCCGCACATGTACAGCATCATCCAGGTGAGGCTCCGGGGCTCACCTGCGCCCGGCTGAGGGGTTCGGGGGGGGTCACCTGTGCCAGGTGAGCTCACCTGTGTCCCCCCCCAGTACATGCTGCAGAGGACGCAGGACAGTGACGAGAACGTGGCGCTGGAGGCCTGCGAGTTCTGGCTGACGCTGGCCGAGCAGCCCATCTGCAAGGACGTGCTGACGGCGCACCTGGTGCAGTGAGTGACCCAAAATCCCCCAAATCCACCCCAAAATATACCCCAAATCCATCCTGAAATCCATCCTGAGCTGACGGCGCACCTGGTGCAGTGAGTGACCCGAAATCCCCCAAATCCACCCCAAAATATATCCCAAATCCACCCTGAAATCCATCCTCAGCTGACGGCGCACCTGGTGCAGTGAGTGACCCGAAATACCCCAAATCCACCCCAAAATATATCCCAAATCCACCCTGAAATCCATCCTCAGCTGACGGCGCACCTGGTGCAGTGAGTGACCCGAAATACCCCAAATCTACCCCAAAATATACCCCAAATCCACCCTGAGCTGATGGCACACGTGGTGCAGTGAGTGACCCTAAATACCCCAAATCCACCCCAAAATATATCCCAAATCCACCCCAAAACCCACAGCGTACCTGGTGCAGTGAGTGACCCTAAATACCCCAAATCTACCCCAAAATCCACCCCAAATCCCCCCCAAAACCCACAGCGCACCTGGTGCAGTGAGAGAACCGAAATCCACCCCAAATCTACCCCAAAATATATCCCAAATCCACCCCAAAACCCACAGCACACCTGGTGTAGTGAGTGACCCAAAATACCCCAAATCTACCCCAAAACCCACAGCGCACCTGGTGCAGTGAGTGACCCCAAAATCCCCCAAACTGACCCCAAATCCGCTCCTTGTCCAGGCTGATCCCGATCCTGGTGCACGGGATGAGGTACTCGGAGATCGACATCATCCTGCTCAAGGTGGGCACTGGTGGGGCTGTACTGGTGTGACTGGGAGCTGTACTGGGGCTGTACTGGTGTGACTGGGGCTGTACTGGGGGTACTGGTGTGACTGGGGCTGTACTGGTGTGACTGGGGCTGTACTGGGGTGTACTGGTGTGACTGGGGCTGTACTGGTGTGACTGGGGCTGTACTGGGGCTGTACTGGTGTGACTGGGGCTGTACTGGTGTGACTGGGAGCTGTACTGGTGTGACTGGGAGCACTGGGGCTGTACTGGTGTGACTGGGGCTGTACTGGTGTGACTGGGTGTACTGGGGCTGTACTGGTGTGACTGGGGCTGTACTGGTGTGACTGGGGCTGTGCTGGGGCTACTGGGGGTCTGTACTGGGGCTGTACTGGTGTGACTGGGAGCTGTACTGGGTTTGTACTGGTGTGACTGGGGCTGTACTGGTGTGACTGGGGCTGTACTGGGGCTGTACTGGTGTGACTGGGGCTGTACTGGTGTGACTGGGGCTGTACTGGGTTTGTACTGGTGTGACTGGGGCTGTACTGGTGTGACTGGGGCTGTACTGGGGCTGTACTGGTGTGATTGGGAGCTGTACTGGTGTGACTGGGGCTGTACTGGTGTGACTGGGGCTGTACTGGGGCTGTACTGGTGTGACTGGGGCTGTACTGGGGCTGTACTGGTGTGACTGGGGCGGCTGTACTGGGGCTGTATTGGTGTGATTGGGAGCACTGGGGCTGTGCTGGGGCTGTACTGGTGTGACTGGGGCTGTACTGGGGGGCTGTACTGGTGTGACTGGGGCTGTACTGGTGTGACTGGGGCTGTACTGGGGCTGTATTGGTGTGATTGGGAGCGGTGGGGCTGTACTGGTGTGACTGGGGGCTGTACTGGGGGGTGCATGGTGTTGACTGGTGACGGGGCTGTACGGGGGCTGTACTGGTGTGACTGGGGCTGTACTGGTGTGACTGGGAGCACTGGGGCTGTGCTGGGGCTGTACTGGTGTGACTGGGGCTGTACTGGGGGGCTGTACTGGGGTGTACTGGGGCTGTACTGGTGTGACTGGGGCTGTACTGGGGCTGTACTGGTGTGACTGGGAGCACTGGTGGGGCTGTACTGGTGTGACTGGGGCTGTACTGGGGGGCTGCACTGGTGTGACTGGGAGCGCTGGAGATGATGACAGCCTCACGCTGACCCCCCTGATGGTCACTTGTGTTCGTACTGTCTGATCCGCGGCGGGGGCTTTGTTGTGATGACATCATGTCGCGATACAGCGGTGCTGTGTCGCGATAGTACGATGCTATGTCGCAATGCGCCAGTGCTACGTTGCAATATGACAGTGCTGTGTCGCGATGCTATGATGTCATGTCGCGATACAGCGGTGCCGTGTCACGATACACCGGTGCCATGTCGTGATACACCAGTGCTATGTTGCGATACAGCGGTGCCGTGTCACGATACACCGGTGCCATGTCGTGATACACCAGTGCCATGTTGCGATACAGCGGTGCCATGTCACGATACTACGATGTCATGTCGCGATACGGCGGTGCCGCGTCGCAATGCAGCAGTGCCGTGTCACGATACTATGATGTCATGTCGCGATACAGCAGTGCCATGTTGTGATACAGCGGTGCCACGTCACGATACTGCGATGTCATGTCGCAATATGACAGTGCCATGTCACGATGCTATGATGTCATGTCGCGATACACCGGCGCCACGTCGCGATACATCGGTGCCATGTCACGCTACTATGTCGTGTCGCGATACACCAGTGCCATGTCACGATACTATGATGTCATGTCGCGATACATCGGTGCCATGTCGCGATACACCGGCGCCATGTCGCGATACTATGATGTCGTGTCGCGATACACCGGTGCCATGTCATGATACACCGGTGCCATGTCACAACATCCGCAGGGCGACGTGGAGGAGGACGAGGCGGTGCCCGACAGCGAGCAGGACATCAAGCCGCGCTTCCACAAGTCGCGCACGGTGACGCTGGCGCACGAGGAGCAGCGCGGCGACGGGGACGGCGACGGGGACGACGAGGACGACGACGACACGCTGAGCGACTGGAACCTCAGTAGGGACGGGGATGGGGGTTTGGGGTGGATCTGGGGGGTTTGGGGTGAATCTGGGGGGTTTGGGGTGGATCTGGGGGGTTTGGGGTGGATCTGGGGGGTTTGGGTCGCTGTGGCTTTTGGGGTCGCTGTGGCTTTTGGGGTCACTGTGGGTTTTGGGGTCGCTGTGGGTTTTGGGATATCTCTGATGATTTTAGGGCGGCCCCAGGGGTTGGGATATTCCTGCAAGTTTTGGGGTCCCTATAGGTTTTGTGGTCCCCGTGGATTTTGGGATATCCCTGCAGGTTTTGGGATTTTTATGGGTTTGGGGATGTGCCTGTAGGGTTTTGGGGTCCCTGTGGGTTCTGGGGTCTCTTCAGGTTCTGGAGTCCCTGAGGGTTTTGGGTTCTGGGCTGCCCCCGTGGGTTCTGGGGATGTCTTGGTGGGTTTGGGGATGTCCCAGTGGGTTTTGGGGTTGCCCCTGTTGGGGTGCCCCGGTGGGTTTGGGGATGCCCCTGTGGGTTTGGGGATGCCCCGGTGGGTTTTGGGGTTGCCCCGTATTTTGGGGTTGCCCCGGTGGGTTTCGGGATGCCCCTGTGGGTTTGGGGATGCCCCGGTGGGTTTTGGGGTTGCCCCCTATGTTGGGGTGCCCCGTGGGTTCGGGGTGCCCCGGTGGGTTTTGGGGGCGCCCCCGTTAACCCCTCGGTGCCCAGGGAAGTGCTCGGCGGCGGCGCTGGACGTGCTGGCCAACGTGTTCCGGGAGGAGCTGCTGCCGCACCTGCTGCCCCTGCTCAAGGAGCTGCTCTTCCACCTCGAGTGGGTGGTCAAGGAGTCGGGCATCCTGGTGCTGGGGGCCATCGCTGAAGGTGGGCACCCCAAAACAGCCTGGGGTACCCCAAACACACCCTGGGGCACCCCAAAACACACCACAGTGCTGGGGGACCCCAAACTGAGCCCCAAACCCATCCTGCTGGGGCATCCGCAAACACAGCCTGGGGTACCCCGAAAACACCCTGGGGTACCCCAAACACAGCCTGGGGGACCCCAAAAACACCCTGGGGCACCCCAAAAACACCCTGGGGGCACCCCAAACACAGCCGGGGTACCCCGAAAACACCCTGGGGTACCCCAAACACAGCCTGGGGGCACCTCAAACACAGCCTGGGGTACCCCAAAAACACCCTGGGGGCACCCCACACACTGCGTGCAGGGCATGGTGCCCTACCTGCCCGAGCTCATCCCACACCTGATCCCACACCTGATCCCACACCTGATCCCGCACCTGTCCCACACCTGTCCCACACCTGTCCCACACCTGTCCCACACCTGTCCCACATTTCAGGCGCATGCGTGTGGTGCGCTGCCAGCTCATCCGCCTCACACCTGTCCCACACCTGATCCCACACCTGTCCCACACCTGTCCCACACCTGATCCCGCACCTGTCCCACACCTGTCCCACATCCCACAGGCCCGGGGGGGGGGGGTGTCCTACAGCTCATCCGCACCTGATCCACACCTGTCCCACACCTGTCCCACCCCACAGGCTGCATGCAGGGCATGGTGCCGTACCTGCCCGAGCTCATCCCGCACCTGATCCGCTGCCTGGCTGACCGCAAGGCCCTGGTGCGCTCCATCGCCTGCTGGACCCTGAGCCGCTACGCGCACTGGGTGGTGGCGCAGCCCCCCGAGCTCTACCTGAAACCCCTCATGACCGAGCTGCTGCAGCGCATCCTGGACGGCAACAAACGCGTGCAGGAGGCCGCCTGCAGGTGGGGACAGGGACGGGGACAGGTGGCACAGGGGGGGACAAGTGGGACAGGGACAGGTGGGGGGACAGGACAGGGGACAGGTGGAATGGGGTGGGTTGGGATGGGATGAGTGGGACAGACAGGGGGGACAGGTGGGACTGGGGGGCACAGGTGGAATGGGATGGGATGGGGGACAGGTGGGACAGGGACAGGTGGGATGGGAGGGACGGGTGGGATGGGATGGGATGGGATGGGTGGAATGGGTGGGACAGGCAGGGGGGACAGGTGGGACAGGTGGAATGGGGTGGAATGGGTGGAATGGGTGGGACAGAGAGAGGGGAGACAGAGACAGGTAGGACAGGGACAGGTGGGATGGGATGGGACAGGTGGGATGGGATGGGATGGGATGGGATGGGATGGGACAGACAGCGGGGACAGGGACAGGTGGGACTGGGGGGCACAGATGGAATGGGAGGGATAGGACAGGTGAGATGGGGACAGCGCAGTGGGACAGGACAGGTGGCACTGGGGGGGACAGGTGGGACTGGGACAGGTAAGATGGGGGCTCTGGGATGGGACAGGTGACACAGGTGACACTGGGGACACTGCAGGGGGTGGGACTGGGGACACTGGGATGGGACAGGTGACACAGGTGACACTGGGGAGCCCCGCCGGGGGTGATGACAGCACTGCCCCGATCCCAGTGAGGACGTTCTGTGTTCGTACTGCCTGACCCGGCGGGGCCCCCGCGCTGCTCCGGGGGCGCTCTGAGCTTTTGGGGGATTCTGTGAGGTTTTGGGGCGTCCCTGAGGCGTCTTTGGGGTGTCCCTGGCCCGCAGCGCTTTCGCCACGCTGGAGGAGGAGGCGTGCACGGAGCTGGTGCCGTACCTGAGCTTCATCCTGGACACGCTCGTGTTCGCCTTCGGCAAGTACCAGCACAAGAACCTGCTCATCCTCTACGACGCCATCGGCACGCTGGCCGACTCCGTGGGCCACCACCTCAACCAGCCGGTGCGTCCCCGTGTCCCCAAACCCCCTGACACCCCTTGGTGTCCCCAAATTTCCCCCCCGGTGCCCCCCAATGTCCCCAGACCCTGCTGCGTCCCTGCCCGGTGATGACCACAGACATTCGAATCCCGAATTCCCCCTGTGGATCTCTGTGCTCTGAGGGCCTCGGGGGCATGGCAGGTGGCACCTGCTGGCTGTCCCCAACCCCCCTGGGGTGTCCCCAACCCCCCCGGGGTGTCCCCAACCCCCCCAGGGTGTCTCCAACCTCTCTGGGGCGTCCCCAACCCCTTTGGGGTGTCCCCAATCCCTGCTTGCTGTCCCAAATCCTTGCTGCGTGTTCTCAACCGCTGCTGGCTGTCCCCAACCCCTCCTGCTGTCCCCAACCCCCCCGGGGTGTCCCCAACCCCCCCGGGGTGTCCCCAACCCCTGTGGGATGTCCCACCCCAGTGTCCCCCTGTCCCCAGGAGTACATCCAGAAGCTGATGCCGCCGCTGATCCAGAAGTGGAACGAGCTCAAGGACGAGGACAAGGATCTGTTCCCCCTGCTGGAGGTGGGGCAGGGCCGGCCCCGGGGGGGCAGGGGGGGGGGGTGGCCGTCCCTGAACTGTCCCCAGCATGTCCCCAGCGTGTCCCCTGCTGTCCCCAGTGCCTGTCCTCGGTGGCCACGGCCCTGCAGAGCGGCTTCCTGCCCTACTGCGAGCCCGTCTACCAGCGCTGCGTCACCCTGGTGCAGAAAACGCTGGCCCAGGCCATGGTGAGCGCCCTCCCCACGCCCTGGGGGGGTCGGGGGGGTGACGGTGACAGTGACAACGGTGACAGTGACAACGCCGCCGTGCCCCCCCCCCAGATGTACAACCAGCACCCCGAGCAGTACGAGGCCCCCGACAAGGATTTCATGATCGTGGCGCTGGACCTGCTCAGCGGGCTGGCCGAGGGGCTGGGCGGGCACGTGGAGCAGCTGGTGGCTCGCTCCAACATCATGACCCTGCTCTTCCAGTGCATGCAGGTGAGCGGGGGGGGGACACCCCTGAACCCCCAAAGCGCGGGGGAGCCCCCCCAGCTCAGCTGCGCCCTCCCCACCCGCGCCAGGACACGATGCCCGAGGTGCGGCAGAGCTCCTTCGCCCTCCTGGGTGACCTCACCAAGGCTTGCTTCGTGCACGTCAAGCCCTGCATCGGTGAGTCCCGGGCTTCCCCGGGGCTGGGGACGCCCCCAAATTCACCTGGGCTCACCTGTGCCCCCCTCCCCAGCCGAGTTCATGCCCATCCTGGGCACCAACCTGAACCCCGAGTTCATCTCCGTGTGCAACAACGCCACCTGGGCCATCGGCGAGATCTGCATGCAGATGGGTGAGAGCCCCCCGAGCCCCCCCCGGGCACCCCCAAACCCCCCCGGGGCACCCCCAAACCCCCCGGGCACCCCCAAACCCCCCTGAGCCCCCGTTTGTCCCCCCCAGGCTCGGAGATGCAGCCCTACGTGCCCATGGTGCTGCAGAACCTGGTGGAGATCATCAACCGCCCCAACACCCCCAAAACGCTGCTGGAGAACACCGGTGAGCCAGGGGGACCCCAAAACCTGGGGGGGACCCAAAATCCTGCTGGGGACAGGGCTGGGGGACCCCAAAACTGATGGGGAAAGCCCAAAACTGATGGGGAAAGCCCAAAACTGATGGGGAAAGCCCAAAATCCTGCTGGGGACAGGGCTGGGGGACCCCAAAACCCTGCTAGGGGGACCCCAAAACTGATGGAGACCCCAAAACTGATGGGGAAACCCCAAAACTGATGGGGACAGGGATGGGGGACCCCAAAACTGATGGGGACCCCCAAAAAGCCCAAAAACCTGCTGATGAGACACAGGGGGACCCCAATTGTAATTTTTACTACGTGCTCCAAAATGACGAGTGCATAAGTACGTGGGTATTATAAAAATAGATTTATGGCATTAATATTATAAATATGTATTTATGTATATTGTATACAATATAATTAATACAATAATATATCTACTATATACAATAATAGGTATATTATAAATACAATAATAGATATTCTATAAATACAAGTGTATAAAATGATACAGAATTAAATAAATATATGAATAGATTACTATAAATACAAAGACATGAAATATATGTTATAAATATAGGAATGAAATAAATACATAGATTACTATAAATACAAATATGTAAAATATATAAATTATAAATATACAAATGAAATAAATAAATATATAGGTTACTATAAATGCAAATACATGAAATATATAAGTTATAAATATATAAATGAAATAAATAAATATATAAATAGATTACTGTAAATACAAATACATGAAATATATGTTATAAATATACAAATGAAATAAATAAATATATAAATAGATTACTATAAATACAAATACGTAGAGTATAGAAATTATAAATATGCAAATGACATAAATACATAAACATAACGAATATATACGGATGTAAATATTAAGGATATATCCATAAATGTATAAAACATCAATAAATGGATAAAAATAAATCAATATAAATGTGTAAACTGCCCCTTTCCCCCGCAGCCATCACCATCGGCCGCCTGGGTTTCGTGTGTCCCCAGGAGGTGGCACCGATGCTGCAGCAATTCATCCGGCCCTGGTGAGCCCAAAATTCCCCTTTTTCACCCCAAAAATCCCCCCTTTATTCCCCCCAAAAATCCCCTTTTTTCACCCCAAAATTCCCCTTTATTCCCCCCAAAAATCCCCTTTTCTCACCTCAAAATTCCCTTGATCCCCCCAAAGCTGCATCTCCCCAAAATTCCCCTTTTTCACCCCATTTTTCCCTCCAAATCGCAGTTTTTGCCCCAAATCCCCATTCTTCCCCCCCGAAAACCCCTGGTTTTCACTCCCAAACCCCCTTTTTGCCCCAAATCCCCGTTTTTCAGCCCAAATCCTCGTTTTTCCCCCAGGTGCACCTTCTCAAAATCCCCATTTTTCCCCCCAAAATCCTCATTTCCCCCCCATACTCCCGTTTTTGCCCAAAATCTCCATTTTCCCCCCAAAATCCTCAATTTCCCCCCAAACTCCCCTTTTTTGCCCTAAATCTGCATTTCCCCCCCCCAAAAATCCCCATTTCTCACCCCAAACTCCCCCTTTTTACCCAAAATCTCCATTTTTCCCCCCAAAATTCCCATTTCTCACCCCAAACTCTCCTTTTTTGCCCAAAATATCCATTTTTCCCCCCAAAATTCCCATTTCTCACCCCAAACTCTCCTTTTTTGCCCAAAATATCCATTTTTCCCCCCAAAATTCCCATTTCTCACCCCAAACTCCCCCTTTTTACCCAAAATCCCTATTTCCCCTGGTTTTGCCCAAAATCCCCGTTTCTAACCCCAAAACCCCCATTCCCCCCCTCGCCCCAAACCCCCATTTCCCACCCCAAAATCCCCGTTTCTCACCCCCCAAAATCCCCGTTTCTCACCCCGTTTTTCACCCCCCAAAATCCCCGTTTCTCACCCCGTTTCTGTTTTTTCCCAAAATCCCGATTTTTCGCCCCAAAATCCCAGGTGCACGTCGCTGCGGAACATCCGCGACAACGAGGAGAAGGACTCGGCTTTCCGGGGCATCTGCGTCATGATCGGGGTCAACCCCGGCGGGGTCGTGCAGGTCCGGGGGGGTCCCGAAATTTGGGGAGGGGGTCCCCAAAACCTGGGGGGAGGGGTCCCCAAAATCCAGAGGAGGCAGGGGGTCCCGAAATTTGGGGAGGGGTCAAAGATCAGGGGGGCCAAAATCAGCGAGTGCCAAAAATGGTCCCAAAAATGGGGCAGGGGGCCAAAAATTCCAAAAATTTGGGGTGGGGTCAAAACTTGGGGGAGGGGCCAAAATGGGGGTGGGGACAAAAATGGGGGAGGGGCAAAAATGGGGGAGGGGTTAAAAATGGGGGTGGGGTCAAAAATTAGGGGGAGGGGCCAAATGGGGGTGGGGTCAGAAATTAGGGGGAGGGGCCAAAAATGGGGGTGGAGTCAAAAATAGTGGGGGGGGTCAAAATGGGGGTGGGGTCAAAAATTGGGGGGTTTCAAAATGGGGGCGGGGTCAAAAATAGTGGGGAGGGGGCAAAAATGGGGGCAGGGTCAAAAATTAGGGGAGGGGCCAAGAATGGGGGCGGGGCTAAAAATTGGGGGGAGGGGACTCAAAATTGGTAGGGGTCCAAAATCAAGAGAGGACCCCAAAAGTGAAGGGGGATCCCCAAAATATTGGGGGGGGGGGGGAAAATCCAAAATGTTGGGGGGGATCCAAAATGTTGGGGGGTGGGCCCGAGGGGGCAATGTGGGGTGAGAAGAGCTGGATTTGGGGTCACCCTGGGGGTCCCAGGCCCTACAAGGGGGGCATTTTGGGGAGGGGTCTTTCCTTCTCCAGCTGACCTTGGGGGTCCCTGCTTCCCCCACCCCCATTTTTGATGGGTTTTCCCCCCAATTTTTAGGGGTTTTCCCCCCATTTTTTAGGGGTTTTTCCCCCATTTTTTAGGGGTTTTCCCCCATTTTTTAGGGGTTTTTTTCCCCCATTTTTGATGGGTTTTCCCCCCATTTTTTAGGGGTTTTTCCCCCCATTTTTTTGGGGTTTTCTCCCCCCATTTTTTAGGGGTTTTTCCCCCATTTTTTGGGGGTTTTTCCCCCATTTTTTAGGGGGTTTTCCCCCATTTTTTAGGCGTTTTTCCCCCCATTTTTTAGGGTTTTTTCTTTTTCCCCATTTTGGATGATTTTCCCCATTTTTGATGGGTGGCCCCCATTTTTGGGGGTTTTTCCCCTTTTTTTGGGCTTTTCCCCAGTTTTTTAGCGGGGTTGTTCCCCATTTCCATTTCATTGCCATTTCATTGCCATTTCATTTCTATTTTGTTTCTATTTCATTTCTATTTCATTTCTATTTAATTTCTATGTAATTCCTATTTAATTTCTATTCAATTTCTATGTAATTTTTATTTAATTTCTATTTTATTTCTATTTCATTTCTATTTCATTTCTATGTCATTTCTATTTCGTTTCTATTTAATTTCCATTTAATTTCTATATATTTCTATTTGATTTCTATGTAATTTGTATTTGATTTCTATGTAATTTCTATTTAATTTCTATTTAATTTCTATTTAGTTTTCATTTAATTTCTATTTAATTTCTATTTTTATTTTATTTCTATTCAATTTCTATTTCATTTCTATGTTATTTCTATTTAATTTCCATTTAATTTCTATTTAATTTCCATTTAATTCCTATTTAATTTCTATGTAATTCCTATTTAATTCCCATTTAATTCCTATTTAATTTCCATTTAATTTCTATTTTATTTCTATTTAATTCCCATTTAATTCCTATTTAATTCCTATTTAATTTCTCTGTAATTTCTATTTAATTCCTATTTAATTTCTATTTCATTTCTATGTAATTTCTATTCAAATTCTATTCAACTTCTATTTCATTTCTATTTCATTTCTATGTCATTTTTATTTCATTTCTATTTAATTTCCATTTAATTTCCATTTAATTTCCATTTAATTTCTACATAATTCCTATTTAATTTCCATTTAATTTCTATTTAATTTCTATTTAATTCCTATTTAATTCCTATTTAATTTCTCTGTAATTCCTATTTAATTCCCATTTCATTCCTATTTAATTTCCATTTAATTTCTATTTAATTTGTATTTAATTCCTATTTAATTTCTCTGTAATTCCTATTTAATTCGTATTTAATTCCTATGTAATTCCTATTTTATTTCTATTTAATTTCTATTTAATTCCTATTTAATTTCTATTTAATTCCTATGTAATTCTTATTTAATTTCTATTTAATTCCTATTTAATTTCTCTGTAATTCCTATTTAATTTGTATTTAATTTCTCTGTAATTCCTATTTAATTCGTATTTAATTTCTATTTAATTCTTATTTAATTCCTATTTAATTTCTCTGTAATTCCTATTTAATTCCTATGTAATTCCTATTTAATTTCTCTGTAATTCCTATATAATTTCTATTTCATTCCCGTTATTTGGGGAGGGGTCTCTGCCCTGACCTGCCCCTCTCTCCCCGCAGATCCTGCACGGCTTCAAGGCGCAGGTGGGCGAGGGGAATTGGGCGCATTTCTCGGAGCAGTTCCCGCCGCTGCTCAAGGAGCGCCTGGCGGCGTTCTACGGGCTCTGAGAGCACCTGGCGCAGGTGAGCGGGCTGGCAGCACCCAAAACACCGAAAAAACCAAAAAAAAAACCAAAAAAATCACCAAAAAAAACCCAAAAAAAAACCCCCAAAAAAACCCAAAAAAACTCAAAAAAACCCCACCAAAAAACCAAAAAAAACCCAAAAAAACCCAGAAAAACCAAAAAAAAACCACCAAAAAACTCAAAAAAACAAACAAAAAAAAATCACCAAAAAAACCCCAAAAAACCAAAAAAAACCCCCAAAACCCCCCCCAAAAAATCACCAAAAAACCCCACAAAAAAACCCAAAAAAAACCACCAAAAAAAGCCCCAAAAAAAACCCCCAAAAAGCCCCCAAAACCTAAAAAATGAAAATCCTCCCTAAAAAAAACCAAAACCAAAAAAACCCCAAAAAACCCCCGAAAAAACCCCGAAAAAAACCCCCGAAAAAAACCCCCAAATAAACCCAACTAAACCCAAAAACCTCCAAAAACAAAGAAAAAAACCCCCAAAAATCCCCAAAAAGCAAACCACCGAAAAAACCCCAAAACATCCCAAAAAATAACCCCCAAACCCTCCCCGATAAAACCCTCCCAAAAACCCCAAAAAAAAACCCCATAAAACCTCCCCAAAAAACCCCAAATCCCCCCAAAAACCCCAAATCCCCCCCAAAATCCCCAAAAAACCCCCAAAAACCCAAAATCCCCAAAAAAACCCCAAATCCCCCCAAAAAATCCCCAAAAAAACCCCAAATCCCCCAAATCCCCAAAGTCTCCACCTCTCTCCCCTCCCCCCAGGTCGGCGCTCACCGGGACGGACCCGGAGCGGCCCCGCGGTGCCCCCGGGGGGGGGAGGGGGTCCCGGTACCGGGGGGGGGGGAGGGGTCCCCAAGAGGAGTTTGACTTTTGACCCCCGAAGGAATTGGATGGGGGAGGGGCGGGGTGGGGGAGGGGCGGGGCCGGGGGGGGGAGGGGCCGTTCCCGTGTGTGTCCCCTCCCCCCCCCGCCCCTCCCCCCGCGCGAGCCCCGGGCGGGGGTGGGGGAGGGGCCGAGCCGCAGCCGTTGTGCTTCGTCGTGAGCGGGGCGGTGCCGCGTCCCGCGTGTCCGGTTCGTTTCCCCGTGCCCGTTTCCGTTCGTTTTTTTGGTTTTTTTTTTTTTACCGTTTCCGAGGGCGGGGATCGGGGTGGGGAGGGGAGGGTGTGGCGGGGGAGGGGGAGGGCAGGACCCGCTGGTGTCGCGCCGGGCGGCACAAAGAAAAGGCCGTTGTGCACCGTGCGCGCTGTGTCCGTGTCGTTTGTTACCGGGGACGGGGGGGGCGAGAACCGGGGAGGGCTCGGGAGGCTCCGTGGGCGCCGCCATTACTGCAAGCGGTTCACTTCCGGCGCCGCCCGATGACGTCACGGGGTACTCGCATCGCCATTGGCTGGTTCGTGCGGCGCGCCGGAAGTGGCTCCCGCCGTGGCCGTAGCGACCGGGACGCGGCGGGGCCGGACCCGGTACCGGGGCAGGGGAGGTGGGTGGGGAGGGGGCGGCGCTGGGGCGGCTCCCGGTACCGCGGCGAGCCGGATGAGGAACCCCCGGTAGCACCGGGGATTGGCGGCGCGGCCGGTTCCGGTTTGAGCGGATCCCGGCGGGGTGGGGCAGCACCGGTGGCTGTCCCGGTACCGGGAACGGGGAGCAGCGCTCGCCGCTGACCGCCCGCCCCCTCCGCAGCCATGGACGGGCCCCCCGCGCCCGCCGCCCCCGCTGCTCCCGCGGAGCCCCCGGGGCCGGCGGCGGGCGCGGGGGGCCCGGGGGCTCCTGGCGCTGCCCCCGGAGCTGCTGCTGCGGATCTGCGGCTTCCTGCGGGCCCGGGACGTGCGGCGGGTGCTGCCCCGCGTGTGCCGCGCGCTGCGGGACCTGGCCCGGGACGCGGTGCTCTGGCGGCTCCGCCTGCAGCGCCGCGCCCGCCGCCCGCTGCCCGTGCTGCCAGGTGGGTCTGGGGGCCCCCGTGCCCCCCAGCCCTTCATCTGGGGTCTCCCCACTGTGGTTTTGGGGGTCCCCTTGACGCCCCCCACCGCCATTCCCCCCCCAGACTCCAAAAGGTTTCTCAGGGATCAACCCCCGAGGGCTCCCCCAGCATTTTGGGGACCCCCTGACCCCCCAAACCCACCTTGGCTTGGACTCTGCCCTCTGCGGGGGTCCCTGCCATGGGGTCCGGGATCTCCCCGATAATTTTGGGCCCCGCCCCCCCCCAGAGGACGGGTTTGATTGGGCGGCCGCGTGCGAGGACCTGGAGGAGCACCTGGAGCGCTGGGGGGCCGGGGGGGCCCCCATGGAGCATTTCTCCCTGGACGAGGGGCACTTCGCCTCCGTGGACTCCGTGCTGCTGCTGCAGGTGGGACCCCCGAAAATGGGGGGGGAAACGGCCAAAAAATGGTGGGGAAATGGCACAAAAATGGGGGGGGAAAAACACCTCCAAAAATGGGGGGAAAGGCCAAAAAATGGTGGGGGGAAACGCCCCCAAAAATGGAAATATGGGAGGAAACGACCCGAAGTGGTGGAGAAAGTGCCCCCCAAAAATGGGGGGAAATTTGGGGCGAAAATGGGAGGAAACAGCCCAAAAATGGGGGGGAAATGGCCCAAAAAATGAGGGAAAGGACCAAAAAATGAGGGGGGGAACTGCCCCCAAAAATGGGGGGAAATGGCCCCAAAATGGGGGGGAGAAACGCCCTCAAAAATGGGGGGGAACGGCCAAAAAATGGGAGGGAAATGGAGGGAGGGAAACGCCCCAAAAAATGGAAAAATGGGAGGGAAGGACCCAAAATGGTGGAGAAAATGCCCCCAAAAATTGGGGGCAAAATGCCCCCAAAATTGGGGGGAAACGGCCCCAAAATGGGGGGGAAATGACTCAAAAATGGGGGGCAGGAAACGCCCTCAAAAATGGGGGGGAACGGCCAAGAAATGGGGGGAAACATCCCAAAAACGGGGTGCAAATGGGGGGATAACTCCCCAAAAACGAGGGGGGGGGATCTCCTCGGGGCGGGGGGGTCTCCCCAGCTCAGCCGTGCCCCCTCCCCGTTTCAGGGCGGCTCCCTGTGCGTCTCGGGGGCGCGACCGCAACGTGAACCTGTGGGACCTGCGGGAGCTGGGCCGGGGCCCCCCCGGGAAGGTTCTGGTCAAAGCTCTGGGCTCGGGGCGCAGCGGAACCCACAAGGTGGGCACGGACCGACCCCACCCCCCCAAATAAACCCCTTGAGGGGGGGGTTCGGGGTCTGGCAGCCTCTCTGTCCCCCCAAGCAGGGCTGGGTGTGGTGCTTGGCTGCGAGGGACGCCCGGGTCTGCTCCGGCTCCTGGGACAGCACCGTGAAGCTCTGGGACCTGGCGGCCGAGGGGCAGCAGTTCGGGGAGATCCGGTACGGCCCGGGGGGGGCTTTGGGGGGTCCCCTAAACCCCCCTGAGCCCGCCCTGAACCCCCTCCCCTCCCGCAGAGAGAAGGCGGCCGTGCTGTGCCTCTCGTACCGCGCCGACGTCCTCGTCACCGGCACCTACGACAAGACGGTGACCGTGTACGACCCGCGAGGTACCCGGGGAGGGGTTTTGGGCAGGGGCGGGGGGTCTGGGGGATCCCCGTGACCCCTCCCACGCCCCCTCCCCAGCCGGGCAGGCCCAGGTGAGCAGCTACAAGCCCCACGCCAGCGCGGTGCTGTCGCTGGCGGCCGACGAGCGGCTGATCGTGTCGGGCAGCGAGGACCGGACGCTCGTGGTGTTCGATCGCCGCGCCGGCTCCGTGCGCCAGCGCCTGCAGGTGGGCGCTGTGCCCCGATCCCCGCGCTCAGAGCGTCCCTGTCCCCTCCACGGTGACATCCAGGCTGCCTCTTCATCCTCCTCCTCCTCCCCAGCTGGACAATTACCTGCTGTCCATGTCCTACCGGGGCTCGCAGCTCTGGGCTGGCGACAACCAGGGCCGGGTGTATTTGTTCGGCAGCGGCGGCGGCAGCTTCCAGCCCGCCCGGGTAGGGGATTCTGGGGGTTCTGGGGGGGTCCCGAGGGGCAGGACCCCCCCCCCGGGGCTCACCAGGGGTTTCTGTCGCCCTTCCCTGCAGTATTTCGACGTGGGGCACCGGCTGCAGATCACGGGGCTCTGGCACTCGCTGGGCTCGCTCTACACCACGTCCACGGACAGGACGCTGCGGGTGGGGGTCCCCGCGGGGCTGGGCTGGGTGGGGGGGTCCTGGGGGGGTCCCGGGGAGTTCCTGCGGACCCCCAGCTCCTCCTCTCCCGCAGATCCACGTGCCCACGGATCCCCCCCGCACCATCTGCTCCTGGACGCACGACGATGTCCTCAACGGGGTGAGGAGCCGTCCCCAGCCCTTGCACGCGCGTGTGCACACGCAGCCCCCCCCCGGGATGCTCCCCCAGCCCCCCTGGCGCTGCTCTGCCTCCCCCAGATCAGCGTGGATGGCGACGTGGTGGCCGCGGCCTCGGGGGGACTCTCGGTCGAGGTGTGGAGGCTCCGGACCTGACACCGGCAAAGGGGGGGGGCAGGGGGGGCTCCGACCGCGCCCCGCGGGGTCCCCCCTGCGCCCCCCGCTCCGGCAGGGCCGGGCCCGCATCCGGGACCTGGGTGGGGCTGGAAGCTGCCGCCTGTTCGTGGATATTAAAGGATTGGACTGGAACGGAGCTTGTGTGCCCCCGAGGGTTTGGGGCGAATTTGGGCGGGTTTGGGGCGCTGCGACCATTTCGGGGCTCCCTCGGTGCAACGGCGCCTTTTCGCGTCCTCGAGTTTCTTGTCCCTCCACGGCCGCCGTCCCGCCAAGATGGCGGCGCGCGGCTGTACGGAAAAGGCGGGCGGGAGGGCCGAGCAAGATGGCGGCGCGCAGCCGTACGGAAAAGGCGGGAGACGCGCGCAGCCGTACGGCGCGGGGGGCGTGGCCCAAGATGGCGGCGCCCTGAGCGGCCCGGCCGAGCCATGGCGGCGCCGGGAGAGGCGCCGGGAGAGGCGCTCCGGGCCGTGCTGCGGCCCAGCGGGGCCCTCCCGGCCGAGGCCCTCCCGGTGCGCGGTTACGACTTCTCGGGCGGCGCGGACCACGCGGCGCTGCTGCGCTCCTTCCGCACCACCGGCTTCCAGGCCACGAGCTTCGCGCAGGCCGTGGCGGAGATCGAGCGGATGGTGCGGCCCCGGTGTGGCGGGCGGGGTTGGGGTCACACCGGGAGGGTGAGGAGGGGTCCCGGCCCGGTGTGACCGCTCCCTCCCCGCAGATCGCGGCCAAGCTGGAGCCGCTGAGCGCGGAGCAGCGGGAGCGAGCGGCCATGGCCGGGCCGCGGGCGGCCTCGGGCTGCACCATCTTCCTGGGCTTCACCTCCAACCTCGTCAGCTCCGGCGTCAGGGAGAGCATCCGATACCTCGTGCAGAACGGCATGGTGACAGCCTGGGGACAGGGGGACAGCCTGGGGACATGGGGACAGCCTGGGGACAGCCTGGGGACAGGGGGACAGCCTGGGGACAGGGGGACAGCCTGGGGACAGCCTGGGGACATGGGGACAGCCTGGGGACAGGGGGACAGCCTGGGGACAGCCTGGGGACAACCTGGGGACATGGGGACAGCCTGGGGACAGGGGGACAGCCTGGGGACATGGGGACAGGGGGACAGCCTGGGGACAGGGGGACAGGGAGAGCATCCTCTCGTGCAGCAGGGAATGGTGACAGCGTGGGGACAGCCTGGGGACAGGGGCAGGGGACAGCGAGGGGACACCTCAGAATGGCACAAGGATGAGTGGGGATGGTGACAATGGCGTGGGGACATCAGGCAGTGACCCTGCCCTGCTGGCCCTGGGTGTCCCTGTGAGGTTCTGGGGGGTCAGGGGGTCACACCTGGGGGTCCCTGAGCTGCTGACCCCCCCCTCGGACAGGTGGACGTGCTGGTGACCACGGCCGGGGGGGTCGAGGAGGACCTGATCAAGTGCCTGGCCCCCACCTACATCGGGGACTTCCACCTGCGGGGCCGGGACCTGCGGGAGAACGGCATCAACAGGTCCGGGGGGGGGTGCTGGGGGGCTTGGGGACACCGTGGGGACACCTTGGGGACACCTCAGCGTCACCTGGGGGTCGCTTTGGGGTCCCTCAGGATCGGGAACCTGCTGGTGCCCAACGATAATTACTGCAAGTTCGAGGACTGGCTGATGCCCATCCTGGACAGGATGGTGGACGAGCAGGACACGCAGGTGAGAGGGGGACCCCAACCCGGGACCCCCAGTGCTGGAGGGGGCCTTAGGGGGTCCCTGGACACTCGGGGTGGGGTTTGGGGGTCCCTGGAGCCCTGGGGTTTGGGGGTCCCTGCACCCCTGACTCCCCCTGGCCGGGTTCCTGAGCTGGGTTTCCCCGCAGGGCGTGCGGTGGACGCCGTCCCGGATGATCGCCCGGCTGGGCAAGGAGATCAACAACCCCGAGTCCATCTGTTACTGGGCCCAGAAGGTACTGGGGGCACTGCTGGGGGGCACTGGGGGGGTGTCACCGCAGCTGTCACCGTGTGTCCCCCCCTCCCCACAGAACAACATCCCGGTGCTGAGCCCCGCGCTCACCGACGGCTCCCTGGGGGACATGATCTTCTTCCACTCCTACAAACGCCCGGGGCTCGTGCTGGACATCGTGGACGGTGAGTGTCCATCCCCCCGGGGTGCCCCCAAAGATCTGGGGTGCCCTGAGGGCGCCCTGACCCCCCTGTGCCCGCAGACCTGCGCCTCATCAACACCCAGGCCATCTTCGCCCACAAGACCGGCATGATCATCCTGGGCGGGGGCCTGGTCAAGCACCACATCGCCAACGCCAACCTCATGGTGAGGGGGTGCCCGTGCTGGGGAGGGGGCTTGGGGACCCCCCGAGGTGAGGAGGGGCCGGGGGGCTCACCCCGCTGTGTGCCCCGGGCAGAGGAACGGCGCCGATTTCTCCGTCTACGTCAACACGGCGCAGGAGTTCGACGGCTCCGACTCGGGCGCGCGGCCGGACGAGGCCGTGTCCTGGGGCAAGATCCGCGTGGACGCCACCCCCGTCAAGGTGGGGGGGTCCTGGGGGGGGATTTGGGGAGCCCCAAGGTCGGGGTTTCCCCCCTGACCCTGCTGCTCTGGGCCAGGTTTACGCCGACGCCTCGCTCGTGTTCCCGCTGCTCGTGGCCGAGACGTTCGCCCGGAGCGCCGACGCCTTCGGGGGGCCTGCGGGGACCCCCGAGGCGTGAGGGACCCCCAGGAGGGACCCCCAGAGGGACCCCCGAGGCCTGGGGGACCCCCAGAGGGACCCCCGAGGTCTGGGGCACCCTCAAGGCCTGGGGAGCCCCCAGGTTTGAGCCCTGAGGGACCCCCAAGGGACCCCCCAGCTTTGGGTGTGCTGAGCCCCCCGACCCCCTCAGGAAGGTGGGGGACAGTGGGGTGAGTCCCCCTGGGGGGGACAGGGGGGATCCCCCCCCAGACCTGCACCCCCTGTCCGTGTGTTCCTCTGTCCCCCTCCCCTCCATGGCTGTGTTTATTTATTCGAGCTCCCAATAAAGCACGGCAGGGTCTCCATGGGGGTTTATTCCTCGTGTCACCGGGCTCCCCCCGGTGCCCCTCAGGTGTCGGGGTCCCCCTCGGGCTGGAAGGTGTCCTCGCGCCACAGCGTCACCTGGCCCTGCGTGGCCACCAGCAGGCAGGGCAGGCCGGGGTGGAAGGCCAGGGACTGCACCACGCCCTGGCCCACGGGCAGCCTGAGCGCCAGAGAACCCTGCGGGGACACCGGGGGGGTCAGGGGGGTCGGCAGTGTCCCCAAAGCCCCCCTGGGGACCCTCGCTCACCTCCAGCAGGTCCCAGAAGTAGACGTGGCCGTCCTCGGAGGCGCAGCCCACGTGCGTGTCCAGCTCGTTGAGGACGCAGTCCAGCCTGTACGTGGTGCTGCGGTGCCCCGTGTACCTGGGCAGGGATGGGGGCTCAGGGGGGGTTCCCCAAAGCCCCCGGGGGGTGCAGGGACTCTTTGGGGGGGTCCCATACTCGCCCAGCAGCTCGCCGGTGTCCTTGTCCAGCAGCCTCAATGTGGAGTCCAGGCTGGCGGCCAGCACGCACTGCCCGTCCTTGCTGAAGCACACGCTGGTGATGGGGCCTGGGGGGCACACGGGGGGTTTGGGGGGTCCCGCCGAGCCCCCCCAAGCTTTGGGAGCCCCCCAGCCCCACTCACTGCCGATGTAGTCGGAGCAGAGCTGCCCCGTGCGGAGGTCGTAGCGCCGGACTCGCCCGTCCACGGAGCTGTGCGGAGGGATGGGGGAGGTTTAGGGGGTCCCCCCCAATTCTGGGGGTGTCCCGGTGCTGGGGGGCTCGCTGCTCACCCCGTCAGGATCTCGTGGGCTGAGAGCTTCACGCTGGAGATGCCGTCCTTGGCCTCGTCCAGCACCTGGATGGGGTCGGGGCGGCGGGAGCGGCAGTCCCAGCAGCGCACCGTGGAGTCGATGGAGCCTGGGGGAAAAAGGGGGTTCGGGGGGGAAAAAAAGGGGGGTCAGGGTGGGAAAAGGGGGTGCAGGGTGTCCCGGGGCTTGCAGGGTGCCCCGCAACCACTCCCTCACCGGACACAATGACAGTGGCTTCCTCGTTGAACTGCACGCAGTTTACCTTCTGTGGGACAAGCAAGGAAATCAGAACGTCGATCCGCACGCAGGGTCCCAAATCCCCCTCCCCAGATCCCACCCCGAGACCCCCCAGCTGCCCCCGCGGACCCCTCCTCACCCCGGCGTGTCCCCGGTACTTGCGGACCACCTGGCCCGTGCTCACGTCCCAGAGCGCCACGGCTTTGTCGGCGCCGCCGGAGCAGATCTGGCTGTTGTCGAAGGATCTGCGGGGGGATCCCGTCCCGTGAGCGCGGCTGGGGAGGGGGGGGGTCCCCGAGGTGGGGAGGGGTCCCCGAAGCCCCTCCTTACCCGGCGGCGTCCAGCACCTCGTAGCCGTGGCCCTGGTAGGTGCGCAGGGCTGTGCCCTTGTGCGGGTTCCAGAGCTTCAGCGTCTTGTCGCTGCCGCACGTCAGGCAGTAATTGCCGTCGGCTGCGGGGTGAACGGCCGTGAGCACCGGGACACCCTGCCCGGGACACCGGGGAATCCCGGGACCCCTGCCCCGGCTCCGGGGAATCCCGGGACCCCCACACCGGACACGGGGGGATCCCCGGGACCCCTGCCCCGGACACGGGGGGATCCCGGGACATCCACACAGGGACACCCTGCCCGGGACACCGGGGAATCCCGGGACCCCCACACCGGCACTCCCCGCCCGCTCCCAAACCTCCATCCCCGGCTCGTGCTCTCTCCCCCCGCCCCGTTTCCCCCCGGTATCTCCGTTCTTCCCCCCCCGGTCTCACCGTTGAAGCGGGCGGCCCGCACCGCTCCCTGCCCGCACTGCAGGCTCTGCACCCGCTGCCGGGGCAGCTCGGGCCGGGCGGGCCGCGGCCTCGGGAACGCCATGGCGGGACCGGAGCCGGCACCGGGGGCGGGACCGGAGCCGGCACCGGGGGCCGGGCTCCTTCCGGCGGCGGCGGCGGAAGAGCCGGCGGCGGCGGCGGGGCCATGGCGGACCCGCGGAGACCCGGCAAGGTGGCCAGGTGGGACCGGCGGCCCCGGGAGAGGAGGGAGCGGCAGAACCGGGACCGGCAGAACCGGGGGGAGATCCGCGGGGGTCCCGGTGCCCCGGCCCGCCTGACGGAGCCCCCGTTTTCTGCCAGGTACAAACCCCCGGCCACCGAGACCAACCCGGCGCTGGAAGACCCGACCCCGGACTACATGAACCTGCTGGGGATGGTGTTCAGCATGTGCGGGCTCATGCTCAAGGTGGGACACCGGGGACACCGGGATGGGCACCGGGAGGGAACCGGGCGCTGTTCTGAGGGGAATTCAGGGCAGGGAGGATCAGAGAGCCCCTGAGGGGCTCGGGACCATCCCCAGGGGTCTCTGGGCTCTCCTGCCCATCCCGGGGGTCCCAGGCCCCATCGCCGCCGGGGCTCTCACGGGTTTTTCCCGGGGGTCTCACGGGTTTTTCCCGGGGCTTTCACCGGTTTTTCCCGGTGCTCCCCAGCTCAAGTGGTGCGCCTGGATCGCCGTTTACTGCTCCTTCATCAGCTTCGCCAACTCGCGCAGCTCCGAGGACACCAAGCAGATGATGAGCAGCTTCATGTGAGTGCCGGGGTGGGGGTCCCTGGGTGGGGGTCCCGGGTTGGATTTTGGGGGGTCTCTGACTGCTGTGTGTGCCCTTCGCAGGCTCTCCATCTCGGCCGTGGTCATGTCGTACCTGCAGAACCCCCAGCCCATGTCCCCGCCGTGGTGACGGGGACGGGGGGCTCCCCATGGGGGGCAATAAATGGGGGGGTCCTGGCACGGCTGTGGTTTGTTTGTACCTGAACGGGGCACCGGGGAGCCCCCCGGGAGAGGGGGAATGGGGAAGGGGAGTCCTGGGGGGCTCCAGGGGGAGTCCTGGGGGGTC
Organism: Camarhynchus parvulus; assembly: GCF_901933205.1. Classification (NCBI taxonomy): domain Eukaryota; kingdom Metazoa; phylum Chordata; class Aves; order Passeriformes; family Thraupidae; genus Camarhynchus; species Camarhynchus parvulus. The sequence continues at coordinate 51,773 of NW_022148677.1, read as the reverse complement.
TGAGGGGCTCTGAGGGGGCTTGGGTGGTCTGAGGGGCTTTGAGGGACTCTGAGGAGGCTGAGGGGGCTCTGAGGGAGTTCTGAGGGTCTTAAGGGTCTCTGAGGGGCCCCTGAGGAGCTCTGAGGGGCCTCAGAGGCTCTGAGGGGATTTGGGAGGTCTGAGGGTCTTTGAGGGAGCTCAGAGGGTCTTAGGGGACTCTGAGGGGGCTCTGAGGGGATTCGGGAGGTCTGAGGGGACTCTGAGGGAGCTCTGAGGGAATTCAGGAGCTCTGAGGGGGCCCAGGGGCTATGTGAGGACTCTGAGGGAGCTCTGAGGGGGATTCGTCGTGGGCGGGGCCTCGGGAGCCGCCGCTGTTCAGTGGCCACTGTCGTTTCCCGCCGTTGCAAACGCCTTCCCAGCGAGCTGTCAATCACGCGCCCCCTCCTCTACCTCATTGGCTTCCCTCTGTAGTCGGTCCCGTCCTGCCTTCCTTACGCTCCGCCCCTTAGAGCAGCATCAGCGAATCAGAACGCGGGGCGTGGCCACAACACCGCTTCCCGACCACCCATTGGCTACCGCGCATGGGGGACGGGGCGAGCCCGCGTGTCATGTGAGGGCGCGGTCACGTGAGCGCGGGTGTCATGGCGGTGCCCGGGGCGGCGGCGCTGCCGCTGCTGCTGCTCCTGAGCGGGGCGGCCGCGGGCTGCGGGTACCAGGTGGGGCCGGGACACCGGGGACACACGGGCTGGGGGCTCCGGGCTCCGGGGGACTGCCCGGAGATATGGGCCAGCCGGTGGGGGCTGGATAACGGGAGCTGCCGTAGGCGGGGTACACCGGGAAGCGCTGAGGGGGGAGCCGGGGCGGTCTGAGGGAACGGGAACTGGGCGAACTGGGAGCGCTGGGGCGGGCTGGGGACGGCTGAGGAAACGGGAACTGGGAGCATTGGTTGTGCAACCGCTTCCGGAGCTCAACGGCCACGCCGCGGGGGGGTTCCGCTGGGTCCCGGGGGTGCCGCGGGCCCGGCCCGGTGCGATTTCCCCCGAACCCCCCCAGTCGTGCCCCCCGACCCGGCCGGACATGCTGAACGTGCACCTGGTGCCGCACTCGCACGACGACGTGGGCTGGCTCAAGACGGTGGATCAGTATTACTATGGGGGTGCGTGGGGACACCGGGGACACCGCGAGGTCCCCAGGGCTGCCGCGGTGGCACCTGCGGGGGACGCCGAGTGACACCTGCGGCTGCCCTTTGTCCCCCTGGGTTTGCCACGTGGCGCTTGGTGCGCGTCCCCTCTGGGGCCAGCACAACCCCCCCGGGGGTGTCCCCTGTCCCTAAGATGCCACCGTGTCCCCAGCCCGGGGTTTTGGGGTGACCGGTGCCCCCCCATGTCCCCAAGATGCCCCTGTGTGCCCAGGCCAGGTTTTGGGGTGACCCAGTGTGCCCACCCAGGGTTTTAGGGTGACACGGTGTCCCCAGCCCTGCCCCAGGGTTTTGGGGTGTCCTCATGTCCCCACCCCGGGGTTTTGGGGTCACTCAGTGTCCCCCTGTGTGTCCCCAGTACGGAACAGGGATCAGCACACAGGGGTTCAGTGCATTGTGGACTCGGTGGTCGCCCACCTGGCTGTTGTCCCCATCCCTGTCCCATGATTTGGGGTGTCCGGTTTTTGGGGTGTCCCCCTGTCCCCACCCCAGGGTTTTGGGGTGTCCCCCGTGTCCCCACCCCAGGGTTTTGGGGTGTCCCCCGTGTCCCCACCCCGGTTTTTGGGGTGTCCCCATGTCCCCACCCCGGGGTTTTGGGGTGTCCCCGTGTCCCCAGCCCGGGGTTTTGGGGTGACCCCGTGTCCCCATCCCGGTTTTTGGCGTGTCCCCGTGTCCCCACCCCGGGGTTTTGGGGTGTCCCCCGTGTCCCCAGCCCGGTTTTTGGGGTGACCCCGTGTCCCCATCCCGGTTTTTGGGGTGACCCCGTGTCCCCCGTGTGTCCCCAGTGAGGAACGAGGATCAGCACACAGGGTTCAGTACATCCTGGACTCGGTGGTGGCCCTGCCCCAGGGTTTTGGGGTGTCCCCATGTCCCCAGCCCGGATTTGGGGTGTCCCCATATCCCTATCCCGGGGTTTTGGGGTGTCCCCCGTGTCCCCACCCCAGGGTTTTGGGGTGTCCCCATGTCCCCACCCCGGGTTTTGGGGTGACCCCGTGCCCCAGCCCTTTGGGGTGTGTCCCCCAGTTGAGGTAACGCGGACCAGCACGCGGCGTTCAGTACATCCCTCCGGGGTTTGGGGTGACCCGTGGCCCACCCCGGCTTTGGGGTGTCCCGTCCCCCCCCCCGGGGCTTTGGGGTCCCACGTTGAGGGTTTGGGGCCGTTCCCCACGGTTTTGGGGTGCCCGCCGTGTGTGCAGCAGCAGGAGCCGCCATCCTGGACGCAGGCTGGTGCCCAGGGGAGCTGGTGCAGCGGAGGGGTATTTTTCGGGGTTTGGGAGGGACTGGGGGCACTGGGAGGGTATTGGGGTGACCCTGGGTTTTGGGTTACTCCGGGGTTTTGGGGGGCACTGGGAGATACTGGGGGGCACTGGGAGGGACTGGGAGGGAATGGGAGATACTGGGGGGCACTGGGAGGGACTGGGTGGGAATGGGGGGCACTGGGAGGGACTGGGTGGGACTGGGGGGCACTGGGAGATACTGGGGGGCACTGGGGGGGACTGGGAGGTACTGGGGGGGCACTGGGAAGGACTGGGTGGGACTGGGGGGCACTGGGAGATACTGGGGGGCACTGGGGGGACTGGGAGGGACTGGGAGGGAATGGAGGGCACTGGGAGGGGCACTGGGGGCATTGGGAGGGACATTGAGGCACTGGGATTTTGGGGTGCTGTGTCTATCCCCTGAGTGGATTTCGGGGTTCTGTGTCTATTCCCTGATGGGATTTCGGGGTTCTGGATGTCCCCTGAGTGGATTTTGGGGTGCTGTGTCTATCCCCTGATGGGATTTTGGGGTGCTGCATGTCCCCTGAGTGGATTTCGGGGTGCTGGATGTCCCCTGAGCAGATTTCGGGGTTCTGTGTCTATTCCCTGATGGGATTTCGGGGTGCTGTGTCTGTTCCCTGATGGGGATTTTGGGGTTCTGTGTCTATTCCCTGAGGGGATTTTGGGGTTCTGGATGTCCCCTGAGTGGATTTTGGGGTTCTGTGTCTATTCCCTGATGGGATTTCGGGGTGCTGGATGTCCCCTGAGTGGATTTTGGGGTGCTGTGTCTGTCCCCTGAGTGGATTTTGGGGTTCTGTGTCTATTCCCTGATGGGATTTTGGGGTTCTGTGTGTATTCCCTGAGTGGATTTTGGGGTGCTGGATGTCCCCTGAGTGGATTTCGGGGTTCTGGATGTCCCCTGATGGGATTTTGGGGTTCTGTGTCTGTCCCCTGAGTGGATTTTGGGGTGCTGTGTCTATCCCCTGATGGGATTTTGGGGTGCTGCATGTCCCCTGATGGGATTTTGGGGTGCTGTGTCTGTCCCCTGATGGGATTTTGGGGTGCTGTGTCTGTCCCCTGAGTGGATTTTGGGGTTCTGTGTCTGTCCCCTGAGTGGATTTTGGGGTTCTGGATGTCCCCTGATGGGATTTCGGGGTTCTGTGTCTGTCCCCTGAGTGGATTTCGGGGTTCTGTGTCTGTCCCCTGATGGGATTTTGGGGTTCTGTGTCTGTCCCCTGAGTGGATTTCGGGGTTCTGTGTCTATTCCCTTATGGGATTTTGGGGTTCTGGATGTCCCCTGAGTGGATTTCGGGGTTCTGTGTCTATTCCCTTATGGGATTTTGGGGTTCTGGATGTCCCCTGAGTGGATTTCGGGGTTCTGTGCCCCCAGGGAGGCTGGAGCTGGTCGGGGGGGGCTGGTGCATGAGCGACGAGGCCGCCGCTCACTACCGGGGCTCCCTGGAGCAGCTGGCCCTGGGCCGGCGCTTCCTGCGCCGCCTCTTCGGGGGCTGCGGCGCCCCCCGCGTGGCCTGGCAGATCGACCCCTTCGGGCACGCCCGGGAGCTGGCTGCGGCCTTCGCGCAGGTGGGGCGCCCCCAGACCTTCCCGGGCACCCCTGGGGCTTCCTGGGCACCCCCAAACCTCCCCGGGCACCCCCAAACCTTCCCGGGCACCCCCAAACCTCCCCAGAGCCTTCTAAACCTTCCCGGGCACCCCCAAACCTCCCCGGGCACCCCCAAACCTTCCCGGGCACCCCTGGGGCTTCCTGGGCACCCCCAAACCTTCCCGGGCACCCCCAAACCTTCCCGCACCCCCAGACCTCCCCAGAGCTTCCCAAACCTTCCGGGCACCCCTGGGGCTTCCTGGGCGCCCCCAAATCTTCCTGGGCGCCCCCAAATCTTCCCGGGAACCCCCAAACCTTCCCGGGCACCCCCAAACCTCCCCAGAGCCTTCTAAACCTCCCCGGGCACCCCCAAACCTCCCCGGGCACCCCCAAACCTTCCGGGCACCCCCGGGCTTCCTGGGCACCCCCAAACCTTCCCGGGCACCCCCAAACCTCCCCAGAGCTTCCCAAACCTTCCTGGGCACCCCTGGGGCTTCCTGGGCACCCCCAAACCTTCCTGGGTGCCCCCAAACCTTCCTGGGCACCCCTGGGGCTTCCCGGGCACCCCGAAACCTTCCTGGGCACCCCCAAACCTTCCCTGGCACTCCCAACCTCTGCGGCACCCCCGAAATCCCCTTTGGCATCCCCGGATGGGCTCCGACGGGCTGTTCCTGGGGATTTGGGGACCCCCCGTGCCCCCCAGATGGGGATTTGGGGACCCCCGTGACCCCCGTGCCCCCAGATGGGCTACGACGGGCTGTTCCTGGGCCGCGTGGATCACCAGGACAAGTGGGCTCGGCTGCAGCGCCGCGAGCTGGAGCTGATCTGGAGGGGCAGCGACAGCCTGGAGCCCCCCCGCGAGGACATCTTCACTGGTGACCCCCCGGGACCCCCAGACTGCCCCTGGGACCCCAAACTGCCCCTGGGACCCCCTGCTAGGGACCCCCAAACTGCCCCTGGGACCCCCTGCTAGGGACCCCCAAACTGGCCCTGGGACCCCAAACTGCCCCTGGGACCCGTTCACCCCCCAAACTGCCCCTGGGACCTCAAACTGGCCCTGGGACCCCCAACTGCCCCTGGGACCCCCTGACAGTGACCCCCAAACTGCCCCCGGGACCCCCAAACTGCCCCTGGGACCCCAAACTGCCCCTGGGACCCCCGGGACCCCCAAACTGCCCCTGGGACCCCAAATTGCCCCTGGGACCCCCAAACTGCCCCTGGGACCCCCTGCTAGGGACCCCCAAACTGGCCCTGGGACCTCAAACTGGCCCTGGGACCCCCAAACTGCCCCTGGGACCCCCTGACAGTGACCCCAAACTGCCCCTGGGACCCCCAAACTGCCCCCGGGACCCCCAAACTGCCCCTGGGACCCCTGACAGTGACCCCCAAACTGCCCCGGGACCCCCAAACTGGCCCTGGGACCCCAAACCCTGGGACCCCCAACTGGGACCCCTGACTCCCCCAAACCCCCCGGGACCCCCCAGCCCTGGATCCCCCAAAGGCCCTGGGACCCCAAACTGGCCTGGGACCCCAAACTCTGAGGGACCCCCAGACTGCCCCCAGGACCCCAAACTGGCCCTGGGACCCCAAAATGGCCCTGGGACCCCAAACTACCCCTTATCCTCCCTGCCAGGGACCCCCAAACTGGCCCTGGGACCCCAAACTGGCCCTGGGACCCCCTGACAGTGACCCCCAACCTGGTCCTGGGACCCCAAACTGCCCCTTATCCTCCCTGCCAGGGACCCCCAAACTGCCCCTGGGACCTCCAAGCTGCCCCCTGTATCCCCTCCTCACAGTGACCCCCAAAATGGCCCCGGGACCCCCAAACTGCCCCCGTCCCCTCCCAGGACTGACCCCAGCCCCTCCCGCTTGTCCCCATCTGTGTCGCTCTCAGTGTCCCCAACGCCTCCTGTCCCCATCCGTGTCCCCGTGGGTGTCCCCTTCCCATTTCTCCCCCTTGGCGCCATCCCAGCTGTGTCCCCACCTGTGTCCCCTGTCCCCCCTGGCCGTGTCCCCAGCCCCGATGACCAGGAGGTGACACTGCTGTCCCCAGGGATCCTGCCTGACGTGTACAACCTCCCTCCTGTCCCCAACCATGTCCCCAGCCCCGATGACCAGGGAGGTGACAGCCCTGTCCCCAGCCCTGTCCCAGCCCTGTCCCCAGCCCTGTCCCCTGTCCCAGCCATGTCCCAGCCCTGTCCCCTGTCCCCAGCCCTGTCCCCTATCCCCAGCCCCAATGACCAGGGAGGTGACAGCCGTGTCCCCTGTCCCCAGCCCTGTCCCCTGTCCCCAGCCCTGTCCCAGCCATGTCCCAGCCCTGTCCCCAGCCCCGATGACCAGGGAGGTGACAGCCCTGTCCCCAGCCCTGTCCCCTGTCCCAGCCATGTCCCAGCCCTGTCCCCTGTCCCCAGCCGTGTCCCCTATCCCCAGCCCCAATGACCAGGGAGGTGACAGCCGTGTCCCCTGTCCCCAGCCCTGTCCCAGCCATGTTCCACCCCTGTCCCAGCCCTGTCCCCAGCCCCGATGACCAGGAGGTGACACCGCTGTCCCCAGCCCTGTCCCAGCCCTGTCCCCTGTCCCAGCCCTGTCCCAGCCGTGTCCCCAGCCCTGTCCCAGCCCTGTCCCGTGTCCCAGCCCTGTCCCAGCCATGTCCCCAGCCCCGATGACCAGGAGGTGACACCGCTGTCCCCAGGGATCCTGCCCAACGTGTACAACCTCCCTCCTGTCCCCAGCCCCGATGACCAGGAGGTGACACCGCTGTCCCCTGTCCCCCCTGGCCATGTTCCCTGTCCCCTGTCCCCAGCCCTGTCCCCAGCCCCGATGACCAGGAGGTGACAGCCCTGTCCCCAGCCCTGTCCCAGCCGTGTCCCCAGCCCTGTCCCAGCCATGTCCCAGCCCTGTCCCCAGCCCCGATGACCAGGAGGTGACACCGCTGTCCCCAGGGATCCTGCCCAACGTGTACAACCCCCCCGCGGGGCTGTGCTGGGACCAGCTCTGCACCGACCCCCCCGTGGTGGACGGGGACGGCCCCGGGCGCAACGTGGACGCCGTGGTCACGCCTTCCTGCGGGCAGCGGCCATGCAGGTCCTGGCAGGGTGACACAGGGGGGGACACCTGGGGGGGCCGTGGTCACGTCCTTCCTGCGGGCAGCGGCCATGCAGGTCCTGGCAGGGTGACACAGGGGGACAGGGGACACCCGGGGGCGGTCACAAAGGTCCCTGTCACTTGGGGTGGGTTTTTTGGGTGTCCTTGTCCCCCTGGATGGGATCCTCAGGTGTCCCTGAGTGTCCCTGTCCCCCTGGAATGGGTGTTTTGGGTGTCCCTGTCCCCCTGGATGGGATCCTCAGGTGTCCCTGAGTGTCCCTGTCCCCCTGGAATGGGTTTTTTGGGTGTCCTTGTCCCCCTGGGCTGGGATTTCCAGGTGTCCCTGTCCCCCTGGGATGGGTTTTTGGGTGTCCTTGTCCCCCTGGACTGGGATTTCCAGGTGTCCCTGAGTGTCCCTGTCCCCCTGGGATGGGTTTTTGGGTGTCCCTGTCCCCCTGGGATGGGTTATTTGGGTGTCCCTGTCCCCCAGATGGGATCCCCAGGTGTTCCAGGTGTCCCTGTCCCTTGGGATGGGTTTTTGGGTCGCCTTGTCCCCCAGGATGGGATCCCCAGGTGTCCCAGGTGTCCCTGTCCCTTGGGATGGGTTTTTTGGGGGTCCCGAGCCGTGCCCCCCTCCCCAGGCCCAGCAGTACCGCACCAACCACATCCTCATGACCATGGGCTCCGACTTCCACTACGAGAACGCCCACCTGTGGTTCAAGAACCTGGACAAGCTCATTGCCCACGCCAACGCCCGGGTGAGGGGCTGTCCCCAACCCCCCCACGGTGTCCCCAAACCCCCGCCGATGTCCCCAAACCCTCCCCCTGACCCCACTGTGTCCCCAGCAAGCCAACGGCAGCCGCGTCCACGCCCTGTACTCCACCCCTTCCTGTTACCTGCGGGAGCTGCACCGCGCCAACCTCACCTGGTGAGGGCGGGGCCGAGGGGCAGGGGAGGGGCCCAGGGGCACGGACGGACAGACAGACAGCCGGGCTGTCCCCCCAGGCCCCTGAAGACGGACGATTTCTTCCCTTACTCGGACGGGCCCCACCAGTTCTGGACCGGCTACTTCAGCAGCCGCCCGGCCTTCAAGGGCTACGAGCGCCTCAGCAGCGGCTTCCTGCAGGTGGGGGCGCACCTGGGGGACCCCTGAAGCTCTTGGGGACCCCCCCTCAAGCACCAATCCCACCCCCAGATCTGCAGCCAGCTGGAAACCTTGGCTGGACCCTCAGTGCGGGACGGTCCCTACGGGCCTGGGGACAGCTCGGTGCTGCGTGAGTACCTGGGGACACCTGGAGGGCACCTGGGGACCCCCGTGACACCCCCCAGACGCCCCTGACAGCCCCCAGACCCCCCTGACAGCCCCCAGACCCCCCTGACAGCCCTTTTTCACCTGCCCAAGGTGAGGCTGTGGCCGTGGCCCAGCACCACGACGCCGTGGCCGGCACCGAGAGGCAGCACGTGGCCGATGACTACGCCCGGCAGCTGGCCAAGGGCTGGGACAGCTGCCAGGTGAGCCCCACACCTGCCCGGGTGTCCAGGTAGGGTTTGGGGGATATGGGCAGGTCCCAGAGACCCCCCCTGCCCAAATTCTGACCGGCCCTGGCAGGTGCTGGTGGCCAACGCTCTGTCGCTGCTGGGCGGCACCAAGGAGCCCCTGGTGTTCTGCAACGCCCTCAACATCAGCGTGTGCCCCCTCAGCGAGGCCACCGCTCACGTGAGCACCTCTGGGGGGCGTTCGTGGGGGTGTCCCGGGGGTCTCCAGGGACTGACACCCCCTCCCCACACCGTGCGACCCCTCCCCAGTTCACTGTGATCCTCTACAACCCCCTGGCCTGGGACGTCACCTGGCCCGTGCGGCTGCCGGTCAGGGCCACCTCGTACGCTGTCACCGACCCCCAGGGCCGGCCCGTGGCCAGCCAGGTGAGCCCCCCGCCCACCTGTACCCCCCACCTGTGACCCCTGTGACCCCCTGACCTGTCCATGTCACCCCTCCCCAGGTGGTGCCGGTGTCCGGTGTCACCCGGCGGCTCCGGGGCGGCGCCGGGGGGGCCCCCGGGGAGCTCCTGTTCCAGGCCTGGGCCCCCCCTTTGGGCTTCAGCACCTTTGAGGTGAAGCAGCTGAGCCCGGGGAACGCCGGGGACACCCCCAGGTGGCCCCTGGGGACCCCCAGGTGGCCCTCAGGTGACCCAGAGCCACAGATCGAGAACGAGGTAAGGGGACATGGTGGATTTGGGGAGGGGGCTGACTCCCAGCTCCCAGTTAAACCAGTCAGGGGGTGACCTGCAGAGGTGGGGAGGGGGTGACCCACCTGTGTCCCCCCCACCCCGCCCAGCACCTGCGTGTCCGCTTTGACCCCATCACGGGGCACCTGCTGGAGATCCAGAACCTGGCCAAGGGCATCTCGCTGCCCGTCTTCCAGAGCTTCTACTGGTGAGTCTGGGGGCGGGAATTTGGATTTTGGGGAGGGGTCCCAGGTGGGGAGGGGATCCCCTGACCCCTCCTGACCCCTCCTGACCCCCCCAGGTACAACGCCAGCTCCGGGGACAGGCTCAGCCCCCAGGCCTCAGGCGCTTACATCTTCCGGCCCGACGCCCCCACGCCCATCCCGGTGGCCAAACGCGCGGCCACGCACCTGCTCAAGGTGGGCGGGGGTCCCCGGGGTTTGGGGAGGGGTCTGCAGGTGTCGCTGAACGTCCCCCGCAGACGGCGCTGGTGCAGGAATTGCGGCAGAACTTCTCGGAGTGGTGCTCGCAGGTGCTGCGCCTGCGCCCGGGGCAGCCTTACCTGGAGCTGGAGTGGACAGTGGGGCCCATCCCCGTGGGGTGAGCCTGGGGAGGGCTCTGGGGACCCCCCCTGCCCCGCACACCTGTCCTGGGGGGGGTGACACACCTGCGTTCTCCTCACCGAAGGGACGGCACGGGCAAGGAGGTGATCAGCAGGTTCGAGACCCCGCTGCGCACGGCCGGGCGCTTCTACACCGACTCCAACGGGCGCCAGGTGCTGGAGCGCAGGTGAGGGGCTCAGGTGACTCCCCCCGGGGATCAGGAGACCCCCAGGACCACCCCCAGAGGCTCAGGTGACTCCCCAGGGGCTCAGGTGACCCCCAGGACCCTCCCAGAGGCTCAGGTGACCCCCAGGATCACCCCAGGGGCTCAGGTGACCCCCAGGGGCTCAGGTGACCCCCAGGGGCTCAGAAGACCCCCAGGACCCTCCCAGGGGCTCAGGTGATTCCCAAGGGGCTCAGGTGAACCCCAGGACCACCCCAAGGGGCTCAGGTGAACCCCAGGACCCCCCCAGAGGCTCAGGTGACTCCCCAGGGGTCTCAGGTGACCCCCCCAGGGGCTCAGGTGACCCCCAGGACCACCCCAGGGGGCTCAGGTGACCCCCAGGACCCTCCCAGGGGCTCAGGTGACCCCTGCGACCACCCCAGCCGCTCAGGTGACCCCCAGGACCCTCCCGGGCTCAGGTGACCCCCAGGACCACCCCAGGGGGCTCAGGTGACCCAGGACCACCCAGGGGCTCAGGTGACCCCCCGGACCATCAGGTGACCGCCCGCAGGGGGGGCTCAGGTGGCCCACCCCGGCGGGCGCAGGTGACCCCAGGACCCTCCCAGGGGCTCAGGTGACCCCTGTGCCAAACCCCGCCCCCCAGAGCAGGACTAAGGCCCAGCTGGAACCTGACGGATCGAGCCGTGGCGGGGCATTGCACCCTGCAGGACCGCGGATCTTCATCATGGTGAGCTCACCTGGGGCACAGCTGGGCATACCTGGGCAAGGCTGGCCCCATGGAGGGCACACCTTGGGCTAGGCAGGGCACACCTGGGGCACACCTGTGGCACCTGGGCAGGACGGTGGGTACACCTGCTGCGGCCACGGTACGCCTGGGGGCTGGGCAGGGCACACCTGGGCACACACCTGGGCAGGGGTGGACATACCTGGGGCACACCTGGGCACACCTGGGCAGGGGTGGGCACACCTTGGGCTGGGCAGGGCACACCTGAGACACACCTGGGCAGGGGTGGGCACACCTTGGCCCATGGAGGGCACACTTACACCTGGGCGAGGGGTGGGCACACCTGGGGCACACCTGAGTGCACCTGGGCAGGGGTGGGCACACCTTGGGCTAGGCAGGGCACACCTGGGGCACACCTGGGCAGGGGTGGGCACACTTGGGCGGGGGTGGACACACCTGGGGCACACCTGAGCACACCTGGGCAGGGGCTGGGCACACCTTGGGCTGGGCAGGGCACACCTGGGGGCCCTTACCTGTGCCATCACCTGCGCCCCTCCAGGTGCACCGGCGGCTCCTCCACGACGACAAGCGGGGCCTGGAGGAGGCGCTGGACGAGCCAGGTGCGGATGGGCGGGGCCTGGTGGTGCGGGGGCGGCACCTGGTGCTGCTGGACACGGTGGAGGCCTCACCTGAGCAGCACCGGCCGCGGGCACAGGAGATGGTGACACCGCCCACCGTGGTGCTGGCACCGGGCACGGGGCCTCACCTGCGACAGGTGAGTGTGGGGCTCACCTGTGCCAGGTGGGCAGGGAGGGGCTGCACGGTTACCTGGGCCAGGTGAGGGGTTGTGGGATCACCTGTGCCAGGTGAGCAGGGTGGCCTCTCCTCACAGCCTCACCTGTGCCAGGTGAGGGGTTGTGGGGTCACCTGTGCCAGGTGAATGGGGGAGGGTGTGGGGGGGTCACCTGTGCCAGGTGAGCAGGGCAGGCTCTCCCCACAGCCTCACCTGTGCCAGGTGAGGGGTTGTGGGGTCACCTGTGCCAGGTGAGCAGGGCGGGGCTGGGGTTAGGGGTTCACCTGTGCCAGGTGAGAGGTTCTGGGGTTCACCTGCACCAGGTGCTCAGGGCAGGCCCCCCCCAGCCTCACCTGTCCCCCGCAGGTGTCGGGGCTGCGCCGGGCGCTGCCCCCCAACGTTCACCTGCTGTCGCTGGAGCCGCGCGGGGCCGGCGCCGTCCTGCTGCGCCTGGAGCACCTGTACCAGGTGGGGGAGAGCCATAGCGGCTCCCGGGCGGCCACCGTGGACCTGACGGTACCTGGGGACCAGGGCACACCTGGGGACCGGGGCACACCTGGGGACCGGGGCACACCTGGGCATGAATGGGGACACACCTGGGGAATAGGGGCACACCTGGGCATGACGGGGCACACCTGGGCATGAATGGGGGCACACCTGGGGACCAGGGCACACCTGGAATGGGGGCACACCTGGGCATGAATGGGGACACACCTGGGCATGAATGGGGGCACACCTGGGAAAGGGGACACACCTGGGCATGAATGGGGACACACCTGGGGACCGGGGCACACCTGGGGACGGGGCACACCTGGGGACTGGGGGCACACCTGGGCATGAATGGGGGCACACCTGGGCATGAAGGGGACACACCTGGGCACGGGGGGCTGGGGGTCACTGCTGGGGGGGCGGGGCTGAGCCTGTGGGGTCACCTGTGCCAGGTGACCATTTTGGGGGTCCTCAGGCTGCTCCAGGGGGTCCTGGGGGTCTCTGGGGTATTTGGGGAGGGGTCTCTAACACCCCCCCCACCCTGGGCTGGGGTATTTGGGGGGGGTCTCTAACACCCCTCCCACCCTGGGGTATTTGGGGGGGGGTCTCTAACACCCCCCACCCTGGGGTATTTGGGGAGGGGTCTCTAACACCCCCCCACCCTGGGCTATTTGGGGAGGGGTCTCTAACATTCCTCAGACCCTGGGCTGGTCCCTGGGGTATTTGGGGAGGGGTCTCTTAACATCCCTCCCATCCTGGGCTGGGGTATTTGGGGAGGGGTCTCTAACACCCCCTGGGCTGGTCTCTGGGGTATTTGGGTTATTTGGGGAGGGGTCTCTAACACCCCCCCCACCCTGGGCTATTTGGGGAGGGGTCTCTAACACCCCCCCACCCTGGGCTATTTGGGGAGGGGTCTCTAACCCCCCCCCACCTCCCCCAGACCCTTTTCTCGGCCTTCACCGTCACCTCGGTGCAGGAGATGGCGCTGGGCGGGGACATCCCCCTGCCCGCCGTGTCCCGCCTGCTCTGGAACACCCCCACAGGTACGGGGGGTTTTGGGGAGGGTCCCGGGGGTCTCACCCCCCCTCGCCCCCTCCTCACGCCCCCCGCCCCCCCCCAGGTACCCCCAGAGGGCGGCGGGGGGCTCGGCCGGACCCTCGGCGCGTGCGGCTGCAGCCGATGGAGATCAGAACCTTCCTGGCCTCTGTGCGGTACCGGGGGCTCGGGGAGGGGCCGGGGGGGCCCTGAGGGACGCGCCCCCCACCCCAAAAAAAAAAAAACAACGACAACAAAAAAAGCAAATTTCAATTTGGGTAAAATTTGTTTTAATGGGGAGGGGGCTCGTGGGAGTAGCAGCACTGCTCGCCGTGGGGACAGGCGCCCTGTGGGGAGGGGGGCAAAAAGTGGGGGGGGTTAAACCTGCCCCAAACCCCCTCTTTGTGTTCAGCCCCCCTGCATTCACAGACCCCTCCTCAAATTCCTGCACACCCCCCAAAATTCCCAGACCCCCTCCCCCCATATCCCCACCCCCATTTTTATTCCACATTTGATTTCTCCTTTTATCTCCTGGACCCCCTTTCATTCCTGAACCCCCCTGCCTATTTTAGGGATCCCCTCATTATTTTAGGGACCCTCCCCATATTTTGGGACCCCTCCCCATATTTTGGGACCCTCCCATATTTTAGGCCCCTCTCCCCATATTTTAGGACCCCTCCCCATATTTTGGGACCCCTCCCCATATTTAGGGGACCCCTCCCCATATTTTAGGACCCCTCCCCATATTTTGGGACCCCTCCCCATATTTGGGACCCCTCCCCATATTTTGGGGACCCTCCCCATATTTTGGGACCCTCCCCATATTTTGGGGACCCCTCCCCATATTTCGGGACCCCTCCCCATATTTTAGGACCCCTCCCCCATATTTTGGGACCCTCCCCATATTTTGGGGACCCCTCCCCATACTTCAGGACCCCTCCCCATATTTTAGGCCCCCTCCCCATATTTTAGGACCCCTCTCCATATTTAGAGGCCCCTCCCCATATTTTAGGACCCCTCCCCATATTTAGGGGACCCCTCCCCATATTTTAGGACCCCTCCCCATATTTTGGGACCCTCCCCATATTTTAGGGACCCTCCCCATATTTGGGACCCCTTCCCATATTTTAGGACCCCTCCCCATATTTTGGGACCCCTCCCCATATTTTAGGACCCCTCCCCATATTTTGGGACCCCTCCCCATATTTTAGGCCCCCTCCCCTTATCTTCCATATTTAGAGCCCCTCCCCATATTTTAGGACCCCTCCCCATATTTTGGGGACCCCTCCCCATATTTTGGGACCCCTCCCCATATTTTGGGACCCTCCCCATATTTTAGGCCCCCTCCCCATATTTTTGGGACCCTCCCATATTTTGGGGACCCTCCCCATATTTTAGGACCCCTCTCCATATTTTGGGACCCCTCCCCATATTTTAGGACCCCTCCCATATTTTTGGGACCCCTCCCCATATTTTGGGACCCTCCCCATATTTTAGGCCCCCTCCCCATATTTTAGGACCCCCCCCATTTTTGGGACCCCTCCCCATATTTTAGGACCCCCCCCCCATATTTTGGGACCCCCCCCCATATTTTAGGGATCCTCCCCATATTTTAGGACCCCTCCCCATATTTTGGGACCCCTCCCCATATTTAGGGGACCCCTCCCCATATTTTGGGACCCCTCCCCATATTTTGGGACCCCTCCCCATATTTTAGGACCCCTCCCCATATTTTAGGACCCCTCCCCATATTTTGGGACCCCTCCCCATATTTTTAGGCCCCCTCCCCATATTTTAGGACCCCTCTCCATATTTAGAGGCCCCTCCCCATATTTTAGGACCCCTCCCCATATTTAGGGGACCCCTCCCCATATTTTGGGACCCCCTCCCCATATTTTGGGACCCTCCCCATATTTTAGGCCCCCCCCCCATATTTTAGGACCCTCCCCATATTTTTGGGACCCCTCCCCATATTTTAGGACCCCTCCCCATATTTTTGGGACCCCTCCCCATATTTTGGGACCCCTCCCCATATTTTGGGACCCCTCCCCATATTTTTGGGACCCTCCCCATATTTTAGGCCCCCTCCCCATATTTTAGGACCCTCCCCATATTTTGGGGACCCCTCCCCATATTTTAGGACCCCTCTCCATATTTTTGGGACCCCTCCCCATATTTTAGGGACCCTCCCCATATTTTAGGACCCCTCCCCATATTTTGGGACCCCTCCCCATATTTGGGGACCCCTCCCCATATTTTGGGACCCCCTCCCCATATTTTTGGGACCCCTCCCCATATTTTGGGACCCCTCCCCATATTTTAGGTCCCCTCCCCATATTTTGGGACCCCTCCCCACCTCCTTGAAGCGTTTGCAGGGGAATCGTTTCAGCGCGGCCCCGTCCGGGCGCTGCCTCCTCTTGTTCTGCAGCCTCTCCCTCTTCTCCTGCAGGGAGGGGGCGATGCCCCCCCTGGAAAGGACGGGAATGAGCTGGGGACCCCCCCCAAAAACAGGGGAGAGAGCGAGGAAACCCCCACCCCAAAAAAGGGGAGAGGGTGAGGGACCCCCCCCCAAAAAGAACAGGGGGAAGGGATGAACCCCGAGCTCTTTTTAAGGGGGGTTTCTGCCCCACCCCGAGTGAGAAAAGGGGGGAATGTTCCCCTTAAAAAGGGTGGGGGGCGCCTGAACCCCCGAACCGAGCCCCCCCAGGCCTCACCCGGGCTTGGCCCTGGCCTTGGGACCCCAAAAAGCTTCGGGGTTCTCGGGGAATCGCTTGAGGCCGCGCCTGCGCGAGCTGGGGTTGGCGTCCTCGTGGAGGGCGAAGGAAGCCTGGAGCCTGGCAAAGGGGGGCGAAGGAAGGGGGGGGGTCAGGGGGTCTGGGGTCTCCCGAAATGGGTCTGGGGTCCCCCCAAACCCCACCCCGGGGGTCCTACGTGGGCTCCACCGAGAGGATCCGGGCGGCCGGGCTGGACTCCGGGAGCCGCTCCAGCTTCACCGGGTGCAGCTTGGCCTGCGAAAAAGCGGGAAAAAATTGGGAAAAAATTAGGGAAAAAGGGGGGTTCATCCCCCCCAAGAGCGTGGGGAGGGGTCCCCGAGCCCCCTCCTCACTGACCCAGCAGCGCATGATGTCCCAGAGCACGGCCGGCGGCGCGTCCGTCTTGACGGCGTTGCGGCAGGCGTGCGACAGCGAGACGCGGAACCCCGCGTGCAGCAGGGCCGACCTGGGGGGGCGGGATGGGGTTTGGGGGGTCCCCGAGAGGGTTTGGGAGGTCCCTGATGGGGTTTGGGGGGTCCCTGATGGGGTTTGGGGGGGCCAGGATGGGGTTTGGGGGGTCCCTGATGGGGTTTGGGGGGGCCAGGATGGGGTTTGGGGGGCCAGGGTGGGGTTTGGGGGGTCCCCGAGGGGGTTTGGGGGGTCCCTGATGTGGTTTGGGGGCTCCCCAAGGGGGTCTGGGGGGCCAGGATGGGGTTTGGGGGGTCCCCAAGGGGTTTGGGGGGTCCCAAAAGAGGTTTTGGGGTCTCTAAAGGGATTTGGGCTCCCTGAGGGGGTTTTTGGAGGGTCCCCGAGGGTCCTTGAGGTGTCCCAAAAGAGGTTTGGGGTCTCAAAAGGGATTTGGGGTCCCCGAGGGGGTTTTCAGGGGTCCCTGAGGGGGTTTGAGGGGTCCTAAAAGGGATTTGGGGTCCCCGAGAGGGTTTTTGGAGGGTCCCTGAGGGGTCCCAAAAGGGTTTGGGGTCTCTGAAGGGATCTGGGCTCCCCGCGGGGGTTTTGGGCTGCCCACCTGAGCTGCAGCAGCGCCGGCGTGTTGCTGCGGATGGTGCTGCTCAGCCCGTCCAGCGTGTAGTACAGGGGGACATCGCTCAGCTCCTGCCCCAGCAACGCCCCCGGGGTCACAGCCGGCCCCAAACCTGGGCTGTCCCCATCGAGGGCTGTCCCCTGTGCCCCCAGGGCTGTCCCCTGTCCCCAGGGGTGTCCCCTGTCCCCAGGGCTGTCCCCTGTGTCCCCAGGGGTGTCCCCTGTCCCCAGGGCTGTCCCCACCTCGGCGATGACGCTCAGCATCCCCCGCATGCGCGGCTCCGTCGCGAAGCGCCCGGGGCTCCTCTCCAGCGCCGCCAGTACCCCCTCCACAAAGCTGGGGTCGTGCAGGGGCTCAGCCCACACCGGGCCCCCCACCTTTAGGGGGGGAAAAAAAAGGGGGTTCAGGGGTTTTTTTGGGTTTTTTTTTGGGGGGGAGAGGGGGCTGCACGCACCTGGTGGCGCTGCTGGCAGAACTCGCAGGTGGGACCCACGGGCGGCCCCGTGGCTGGGCTGTACTTGAAGCTGGTGTTGAAGAAATGGTTAAACCCCCCCAGAAAAACCACGGGAACCCTCTTGAGGAACCCCAAAAATGGCTCCTGGGCGCTCTACCTGCTGCCGTGGCCGGCGGCCCTGCCCAGGCGCTGCAGGTGGTGCGAGCCGCAGCCCACGCAGTGGAACACCAGCGCCTGCTTGCTGGGAAAAAAAACCACGGTCAGGGAAAAAACCACGCACAAAAATCCCCCCCAAAAAAACCTCCCCAAACCACCTGGAAGACGCCTTGACCTTGGCCTGGCCCGTGAAGACCCTGACGAAGACGCGCACGTAGAAGTCGGCGCTGACCGACAGCAGCGGCACCACGAAGCGCTGGTAGCAGTTGGCGCGCAGGTCCAGGCTGTGCAGCACGATCCTCAGCGCCTGCCCGGCCCCAAAAAGGGACACCGAGGGGGACGTGGGGCACCCCCAAAGGAGCGGGGGGACCCCCCAAAACCCAGCACTGACCATCTCGTGGCAGAAGTTGCCCTTGAGCGACACGGCGCCGTATTTGCTGTAGCACGTCTCGGCGCTGTTGCCGGCCAGCACCGCCATGTCCGTGCACGTCACGCACAGCAGGCCTGCGAAAGCGGGGTGCGGGGGGGTCCCCGAAGGGGTTTGGGTGTTCCTAAAGGGGTTTTGGGGGTCCCTAAAGGGTTTTGGGTGTTCCTAAAGGGGTTTTGGGTGTCCCTAAAGGGGTTTTGGGTGTTCCTAAAGGGGTTTGGGGTCCCTAAAGGGGTTTGGGTGTTCCTAAAGGGGTTTGGGTGTTCCTAAAGGGGTTTGGGTGTCCCTAAAGGGGTTTTGGGGTCCCTAAAGGGGTTTGGGTGTTCCTAAAGGGGTTTGGGTGTTCCTAAAGGGGTTCTGGGTGTTCCTAAAGGGGTCTGGGTGTTCCTAAAGGGGTTTGGGGTCCCTAAAGGGGTTTGGGGTCCCTAAAGGGGTTTGGGGGCTCCCCGAGGTGGTTCTGGGTGTCCCTAAAGGGGTTTGGGGTCCCTAAAGAGGTTTAGGGGCTTCCCGAGATGGTTTTGGGTGTCCCTAAAGGGGTTTGGGTGTCCCTAAGGGGTTCTGGGATCCCTAAAGGAATTTGGGGATCCCTGAGAGGGTTTGAGAGGTCCCAAAGGGGGTTCTGAGTGTTCCTAAAGGGGTTTGGGGTCCCTAAAGAGGTTTGGGGCTCCCTGAGATGGTTCTGGGTGTCCCTACGGGGTTCTGGGTGTCCCTATGGGGTTCGGGGTGTCCCTAAAGGGGTTCTGGGTGTCCCTAAAGGGGTTTTGGGTGTCTCTATGGGGTTTTGGAGTCCCAAAGGGGGTTCTGGGGTTCCCTGCGGGGTTTTGGGGTCCCTGCGGGCTTTGGGTGCCCCTAGTTGGGTCCCTAGCTGGGTGACCCTACGGGGTGGGGTCCAGGAAGGGGGCTTCCGGGATGGTAGGGGTCCAAGGAGGTGGCGTCCCGAAGGGGGGGGGCTCCCGGCTTTGCTCTGGTACATCAGCATCCTGGCCAGGGGGACGCGGGGGTCCCCAGAGACCCGGAGCCCTAAACCCCTGGGGCCCACGGTTTGGGACCCCTGAGGGGCAAGCTGGGGCCAGGCGCTTCCGGGCACATCGGGACAAATTCTGGGGGAAAGGGTTTGGGGACCCCCCCAGAGAGCCCAGAGGCAGGGGTGCGGGGTCCGTGGGGACGCTGTGGGGACACTTTGGGGACACTGTGGGGACACCGTGGGGACACCTCCCAGCAAAGCCCCAGGCAGTGCCAAGGCGGTCGGCCCCGTTCCCAGTAAGGGTTTGGGGTCACCAAGTGTGATCCCAATGGGATTTGGGGTTTTGGGGACCCCTGGCACAATCCCCTTTGGGATTTTGGGGACCCCTGGCACAATCCCCATTGGGATTTGGGATTTGGGGTTTTGGGCTCACCTGGCACAATCCCCAATGGGATTTGGGATTTTGGGCTCACCTGGCACAATCCCATTGGATTTGGTTTGGGCTGGCACAATCCCCATTGGGATTTGGGATTTGGGGTTTTGGGCTCACCTGGCACAATCCCCATTGGGGTTTTGGGCTCACCTGGCACAATCCCCAATGGGATTTGGGGATTTTGGGTTCACCTGGCACAATCCCCATTGGGATTTGGGGTTTTGGGGACCCCTGGCACAATCCCCATTGGGATTTGGGATTTTGGGACCCCTGGCACAATCCCCATTGGGATTTGGGATTTTGGGACCCCTGGCACAATCCCCATTGGGATTTGGGGTTTTGGGTTCACCTGGCACAATCCCCATTGGGATTTTGGGGTTTTGGGGGGTCCTGGCTCACAATCCCCTTAGGATTTGGGATTTTGGGACCCCTGGCACAATCCCCATTGGGAATTTGGGATTTTGGGGGTTTGGGCTCACCTGGCACAGTCCCCATTTGGGGTTTTGGGGACCCCTGGCACAATCCCCTTTGGGATTTGGGATTTTGGGGTTCGGGCTCACCTGGCACAATCCCCATTGGGATTTGGGGACCCTTGGCACAATCCCCATTGGGATTTAGGGATTTTGGGGATTTGGGCTCACCTGGCACAATCCCCATTGGGATTCTGGGGTTTTGGGGTTCGGGCTCACCTGGCACAATCCCCATTGGGGTTTTGGGGTTCGGGCTCACCTGGCGTCGGCCAGCCGCGGCGTCACCAGCGCCCCCACGCCGTTCCTGGCCACGTTGCGCGCCATCAGCTCGGTGGCGCGGGCCGAGCGGTCGCTGGCCACGACGGCGCCGAGCCCCGGAACCTCCCGGGCGAAGCGCACGGAGCGCAGCCCCGAGGCTGCCAGGGCCTCCAGCACCCGGAGCCCGCCCTGGGGGGACAGGGAACCCCAAAATCATCCGGGGGGGTCAGGGAACCCCAAAAAAACCTCCCTGGGGGGACAGGGAACCCCAAAAATCATCCTAGGGGAAAACAGGGAACCCCAAAATTTATCCTGGGGGGATCAGGGAATCCCAAAATCATCCTGGGGACACAGAGAACCTCAAAATTCATCCTGAGGGGGACACAGGGAACCCCAAAATCACCCTGGGGGAAAAGAGGACCCCAAAAATCATCCTGGGGGAAAACAGGGAACCCCAAAATCACCCTGGGGGAAAAGAGGACCCCAAAAATCATTCTAGGGGAAAAGGGATCCCCAAAATCACCCTGGGGCGGACAAGGACCCCCAAACCCCCTCCTTGAGGGTACAGGGGGGGCTCAGGACCCCCCAGGACCCCTCCCCACCTCACAGGGCTCTCCCGGCCGCGCCGGCCGCGGGGCCTCGGGGGGGCTCTGGGGGCTCCCCCCCGGCTCCTCCTCCTCCTCGCCGGGAAGAACGACTGGAAAAGAGGGGAGGGGCTGAGGGGACCCCAAAAAGGGGCTCTGAGGGGGGGGGGAAGGGATGGGGACCCCCCCAAAGGCGCCGTACCCCGAATTCCTTTGGGGCGCAGCCAGAGCCGGGCGAATTCCGTCAGGACGGCGCAGCTGGGGGGGGGGCAAAAGGCGGGGGGGGGCGTCAGGGGTCCCCTCATGGTGGGGAGACACCGAACCCCCCCCCAGGACCCCCCCAAATCCCCCCCGGCTCACGTCAGGTCGCGGTTGAAGCCCTGCACGGGGTTGTAGAAAACCTCGTTGGCGCCGGGGAAGACGATGGTGGCGCTGCCCTCGGTGATGAGCGTCTCGCCGGTCCCGGGGGGGCTCCGCTCGCTGCGGGGGGGGCCGGCCGAGCCCTCGGGGGTCGCCCCCGGCCCCTCGGGGGTCGCCACGCCGTTGGGGGAAGCTCCGTCCATGGCGGGGGGCACCGGGGGGGCTCTGCAGAGGGTCCTGAGAGCGGCGGCTGTGCCGGGGTGGGGGGGTCGCGGCAGCACCGGAGCCGTTTTGGGGGAAAAAACGGCGGAATTTGGGCGCGGCCCCTGGAGGGCGGGAAAAGGGGAGGAGACCCCACCCCACCCCCAAAAACCGGGACCGGGGGTCGCACCGAGCCCCCCGCCGCCCCCTCCCCAGCACGTGGCGAGGCCGGGGGCGGGGCCAAACCCCCGGTGTGCCCCCCCCGCTCACCCGCGCGCGCCGCCCCGCGCATTCCCCTCACATGGGCGCCGCCATCTTGCGGCGCAAAGGGTGCCGGGATGTACCGGGGCGGAACTACCGCAAAGGACGTCGGGATATACTGGGGCCCCATAGTGACGCAAGGGCTGGCGGGATATACCGGGGCGGAAACTGCCGCAAAGGATGCGGGGATATAGCGGGGCGGAAACTGCTGCAAAGGATGCCGGGATTTATTGAGGCCACAACGACGCAAAGGCTGCCGGGATACACCGAGGCCATAATGACGCGAAGAACGCCGGGATATACGGAGGCTTTATTGCCGCAAACGCTACCGGGATACACCGAGGCGGAAGCCGTCAGCGCTCCCCGCGCTCCGCCAGCTCCCGGCAGAGCTGGGACGGGGGGAACACCCCCCACTCGGTGATGATGCCCCCCGTGATCAGCTCGTGCGGCGTGACGTCAAACGCCGGGTTCCACACGTCCACCTCTGCCCGAGGAGGAGGAAGGGGAGGGGGTACATGGGGTCAGGTGGGCTCTGGCAGCGACCCCAGCCCCCCTGACCCATCAGGGAACCCCAAGACCCCTCTGAGAACACCCCCAGACCCACTGGCACCCCCAAGATCACCCCCAGACCCACCAGGACCCCCAAGACCCCCCAAGAACACCCCCAGACCCACCGGGACCCTCCCCATGACCCCCCGCACCACACCCCCCAGCGATGTCTCTGTGCCCCCCCCCCGTGCTCCAGGCCCCCCTCCCAGCCCGGCACCCACCGGGCTCAGCCAGCAGGACGTCCCCGAGCTGGGTGAGCTCGGTGCCCGGGCGCTCCTCGATGGGGATCAGGGACCCCGAGGGCAGCGAGGGGTCGCAGCTGCTGCTGGGGGCGGCCACGTAGAAGGGGATGCGCAGGTGGCGCGCGGCCAGCGCCAGCTGGAACGTCCCGATCTTGTTGGCCACGTCACCGTTGGCGGCCACGCGGTCGGCGCCCACCACCACGGCTGGGGAGGGGGACACAGGAGGGGTGGGCTGTGTCACCTGTGTGTCACCTGTGCGCCGTCACATCCCGTCCCCGCGCCCTCATCTTTGTGCCTGTCCTTCCACCTGTCACCGGCCCGTGTCCCTCTTCGTTGTCCCCATCCCATTTGCTGTGCGTCCCCATCCTGTCCCCTCCCCGTGTCCCTCCTGTGTCCCCATCTCGTGTCCCTTTTCCTTGTCCCCATCCCCTTCTGCGTCCCCATCCATGTCGCCCCATCACTCAGTCCCCATCCTGTTCTGTGTCCCCTCCCCATGTCCCCTCACCCTGTCCTGTGTCCCCATCCTGTCCCCACCCCGTCCTTGTCCCCATCCCATTCTGTGTCCCCTTCCCTTGTCCCCATCCTGTCCCCTCCCCGTGTCCCGCTGTCCCCTCCCCGTGTCTCTCCTGTGTCCCCATCTTGTGTCCCTTTTCCTTGTCCCCATCCTGTTCTGTGTCCCCTCCCCGTGTCCCCCACCTCGTCCCCATCCCGTGTCCTGTTTCCCCCATGTCCCTGCCCTCCTTGTCCCCACCCCGTGTCCCTTTTCCTTGTCCCCATCCTGTTCTGTGTCCCCTCCCCATGCCCGCCCTGTCCCCTCCCCGTGTCCCCGCCCTGTCCCCGTGCCCGGTACCGTGCACGCCGCGCTCGCGCATGGCGGCGGCGGCGGCGCTGTCGGCGATCAGGGTCACGGGGACGCCGTCGTGCCGCAGCTCCAGCGCCGAGAGCCGCGAGCCCTGGTGGAACGGCCGCGTCTCGGTGCAGAACACGCGCGACAGCGAGCGCCGCTCGTGCAGGGCCCGCACCACCCCTGGGGACACGAGGGGACACTCAGGGGACACGGGGGGGGGGACACCCCAGGAAAAGCCCCGCGGGTCAAAAAGGGGGCAGGGAGACCCCCCAGTGCTCCCCCAGTCCCCTCCGAGTCCCTCCCAGTGCCCCCATTGCCCCCTATTGACCCCATTGCCCCCCAGTTCCCCCCATTGCCCCCCAGTCCCTCCCAGTTCTCCCTATTGCCCCCCCATTGCCCCCCAGTTCCCCCCATTGCCCCCCAGTGCCCCCTATTACCCTCCCATTGCCCCCCCAGTTCCCCCAGTCCCCCCCACTGCCCCCCAGTGCCCCTATTGCCCCCCCAGTTCCTCCCATTGCCCTCCCAGTCCCTCCCATTTCCCCCCCAGTTCCCCTATTGCCCCCCCATTGCCCCCCAGTTCCCCCAGTTCCCCCCATTGCCCCCTAGTTCCCCCATTGCCCCCCAGTCCCCTCCGAGTCCTTCCCATTGCCCCCCCATTGCCCCCCTATTGCCCCCCAGTCCCCCCACTGCCCTCCCAGTCCCTCCCAGTTTCCCCTATTTCCCCCCTATTACCGTCCCAGTGCCCCCCAGTTCCCTCTATTGCCCCATTACCCCCCATTACCCCCCATTGCCCCTATTGCCCCCCATTGCCCCCCATTGCCCATTGCCCCCCCAGTGCCCCATTGCCCCCCATTACCCCCCATTGCCCCCCATTGCCCCCCTAGTTCCCCCCATTGCCCCCCATTGCCCGGTACCCAGGGCGGTGCCGTAGCCGGCCGTGGCGAGGGTCCCGGTGTTGCAGTGGGTCAGGAGGGTGACGGGGCCGCCCCCCGGGACCCCCCCCAGGATGTGCTCGGCCCCGTGGGCGCCGATGCTGCGATTGTCGCGCTGGTCCTTGGCCAGCAGCCCCTCGATGTACTCGATGATGCTGGGGGGGGGAAAACGGGCGTGGGGACCCCAAAATCCTGACCCCAAATCCACCCGAAATCCTGACCCCAAATCCACCCAAAATCCACCCGAAATCCTGACCCCAAATCCACCCAAAATCCTGACCCCAAATCCACCCAAAATCCACCCGAAATCCTGACCCCAAATCCACCCAAAATCCTGACCCCAAATCCATCCCAAATCCACCCCAAAATTCATCCCTAACATATCCTAAAACCTAGCCCAAAATCCACCCCAAATCTACCCCAAAATTCATCCCTAATATATCCTAAAACCTGCCCCAAAATCGACCCCAAGTCCATTCCAAAATTCATCCTTAATATATCCTAAAATCTACCCCAAACCCACCCCAAAATTCATCCCTAACATATCCTAAAACCTGCCCCAAAATCGACCCCAAACCCACCCCAAAATTCATCCCTAACACATCCTAAAACCTGCCCCAAAATCCACCCCAAATCCACCCCTAATATTTCCTAAAATCTACCCCAAAATCGACCCCAAACCCACCCCAAACCCATCCCAAATCCACCCCAAAATCGACCCCAAATCCACCCCTAAATTCATCCCTAATACATCCTAAAATCTGACCCAAAATCGACCCCAAAATCGACCCAAAATTCATCCTTAATATATCCTAAAATCTACCCCACAATCGACCCCAAACCCACCCCAAACCCATCCCAAACCCACCCCAAAATTCATCCTTAACACATCCTAAAACCTGCCCCAAAATCCACCCCAAACCCCCCCAAATCCGCCCCAAATCCCCCCCAGGAACCCCAAAATCCACCCCAAACCCCCCAAACCCCCCAAATCCCCCAGGCCACCCCCGTTACCCGTGGCGCAGCTGCGGCGCGCTCAGCCCGGGGCTGTCCCGCAGCCTGGCCCGCACCCAGCCCCGCAGCCGCCGCGCCTCCGTGCCCAGGTTGGCGGCCGTGGGGCGCGCGCTCTGCAGCAGCGCCAAGCGCTGCGCCACGAACTCCTCGAGCGCGCCCGGATCCTCGCGCGGGCCCGCGCCCCCCGCCAGCTCCACGGCCAGGCTGAGGCAGCCCAGCAGCGCGATGGCCGGAGCCCCCCGCACCTGGGGAGAGAACAACAGTGAGACCCCTGCCCAAAATGGGTCTGGGGTCCCTGAAACCAGCCCAGCAGCGCGATGGCCGGAGCCCCCGCAGCCTGGGGAGATAACAGTGAGACCCAAAACTGGGGCCAAACCAGCCCAGCAAGGAGATGGCTGGGGAGATAACAGTGAGACCCCTGCCTAAAATGGGTCTGGGGTCCCTAAAACCAGCCCAGCAGCGCGATGGCCGGAGCCCCCCGCACCTGGGGAGAGCAGTGAGAACCCTCCCCCAAAATGAAAACGATGGCGGAGCCCCCGCACCTGGGAGAGAACAACAGTGAGACCCCTGCCCAAAATGGGTCTGGGGTCCCTGAAACCAGCCCAGCAGCGCGATGGCCGGAGCCCCCCGCACCTGGGGAGAGAGCAGTGAGACCCCTCCCCAAAATGGGTCTGGGGTCCCTAAAACCAGCCCAGCAGGGAGATGGCCAGAGCCCCCCGCACCTGGGGAGGGGGAGATAAAATGGGTCTGGGGTCCCTGAAACCAGCCCAGCAGGGAGATGGCCGGAGCCCCCCGCACCTGGGGAGAGAACAACAGTGAGACCCCTCCCCAAAATGGGTCTGGGGTCCCTAAAACCAGCCCAGCAGCGCGATGGCCGGAGCCCCCCGCACCTGGGGAGAGAGCAGTGAGACCCCTGCCCAAAATGGGTCTGGGGTCCCTGAAACCAGCCCAGCAGGGAGATGGCTGGGGAGATAACAGTGAGACCCCTCCCCAAAATGGGTCTGGGGTCCCTGAAAGCCGGGCGGTATGGAAACACTGCTGAGGTCCCAAAGAAATGGGTCTGGGGTCCCTAAAACCCCAAAACCCCAAAAGTCGGGGAGGGGACACAGAGAAACCCCTGAGACCCCCGGCCCCGAGAGGATTTGGGGGTTCCCCAAATAAGGGGGGATGGCCGGAGCCCCCCGCACCTGCGGGGGGAGGAACGCACCTGAGACCCCTCCCCAAAAAAGGATTTGGGGTCCCCAAATAAGGCGTGGGGGCTTTGAGGGGGGGGATGGGGTGGGGGGGGTATGGGGGTCCGGGGGTTTTGGGGCTGGGGGTATTTGGGTCCGGGTATTTGGGGTCTCGGGTATGGGGGTCTCGGGGGTATTTGGGGGGGGATCTCGGGGGTATTTGGGGGTCTCGGGGGTATTTGGGGGGGTCTCGGGGGGTATTTGGGGGGGGTCTCGGGGGTATTTGGGGGGGTCTCGGGGTATTTGGGGGGGATCTCGGGGGGTATTTGGGGGGGGTCTCCCCTCACCTCCATGTCGCGGATGGCGCCCCAGGCCCGCTCCACGCCCCCCACCCGCTCGTAGCGGAGCTGCCCCGGCAGCAGCCGCTGGTTCAGAATCTCCAGCGAACCGCGGCGGTAGCGGAGCGACTCCAGCGCCATCGCGACAGGAACGGCGACAGAAACCGCGACAGGAACCGCGACAGCAACCGCGACAGGAACCGCGACTGAGCCCCGCCCCTTCCGGGAGCCCCGCCCCCTACGCGAATCCCCGCCCCTTACGAGACCACTGGCCTCACAGGAAGCCCCGCCCCCTCGAAGCCCCGCCCATTCCAGGAGCACAGCCCCCTACGCGAAGCCCCGCCCCTCTCAGGAGGACCAAATGCGCATGAAGCCCCGCCCCCCTCCGGAAGCCCCGCCCCCACCGCGCCACAATCCCGGAAATCGCGGCAATTTTTAATTTTGATTTTAATTATTTTGGGGGGGGGATAAATAGCGATAAACTGGGGAGGGGGTCTCGGGAAGGGGGGGGGACTCGGAGACCCCTCCCCCCCCCCCAAATCCCCCTCAGGGGCTGTCGGAACCGGAGTCGGAATAATCGGCGACCAAAGATGGGGCGGGGGGTCCCGCAATTTGGGGGGGGTCCTGGGGGGGTCCCGCAATTTGGGGAGGGTCCCGGGGGGGTTCCCCAGTTTGAGGGGGGGTTCCCCCATCCTGGGGGGGGTCCCGCGGTGTCCCCGCCCCCCTCCGGACGATGCCGAGCCCGGCGGGGGTCGGGGGCGGTCCCGGGGGGGTCCGTGACGCCCCCAGCCCCAATTTTTGGGGAGGGGTCCGGGAGGTGCCGGCTCCGAACCAGGAGCGCTGGGAGATCTCGGAGCGCTTCAGGCGCTGCCGCTGCTCGTAGGCTGAGGAGGTGGGAGGGGGGAATGGTGACCCCAAAATCTCACCCCAAAATCTGACCCCAAAATCTGAGCCCGAAATTCCCTGAAACCTCCCGAAATGGGGACTAGGACCAAAATCCTGGGACCCCAAAAGGACCCCCAAATGCCCCCAAAATTCCCCAAATCCCCCATCCCCCCAAAACCTCCCCTAAACCCCTTCCAACCCCCCTTAGGACCCCTCTAAATCCCCACCTGGGACACCAAACCCCCTCGGGACCCCCCAAATCCCCCCAAACTCCCCCAAATCCCCCAATTCCCCTCGGGACCCCCTCAAATCCCCCTCAAATCCCCCCCAAAACCCCTCCAAATCCCCCCAATCCCCTCAAATCCCCACCTGGGACCCCCAAACCCCCTTGGGACCCCCCAAACCCCCAAACCCCACCTGGGACCCCCAAATCCCCAACGCCCTCAAGGCGCCCCCTCAAATCCCCCAAAACCCCTCAAATCCCCCCCAGGACCCCCTCAAATCCCCCAATCCCCCAAATCCCCACCTCGGGACCCCCAAATCCCCCCAAAACCCCCCAATCCCCCCAAATCCCCACCCCTCAAATCCCCACCTGGACCCCTCCCCCAATTCCCCCCAAACCCCCCTCAAACCCCCCCAAACCCCCTCGGGACCCCCTCAAATCCCCCCAAATCCCCCCAATTTCCCCTCAAATCCCCACCTGGGACCCCCAAATCCCCCCCAAATCCCCCCAATTTCCCCTCAAACCCCCTCGGGACCCCCCAAATCCCCCCAAATATTTCCCTCAAATGCCCACCTGGGACCCCCAAATCCCCCCCAAATCCCCTCAATTTCCCCTCAAATCCCCACCTGGGACCCCCAAACCCCCTCAGGACCCCCAAACCCCCCAAAAACCCCCAAACCCCCAACCTGGGATTTCCCCCCAAATCCCCCCAAATCCCCCCAAATCCCCCAATTTCCCCTCAAAACCCCTCAGGACCCCCCTCAAATCCCCCCCAATTTCCCCAAACCCCTCAGGGACCCCCCAAATCCCCCCCAAAACCCCTCCAAATCCCCCCAATTTCCCCTCAAACCCCCTCGGGACCCCCCCAAATCCCCCCAATCTCCCCTCAAACCCCCTCGGGACCCCCCAGATCCCCCCCAAATCCCCCCAATTTCCCCCAAACCCCCTCGGGACCCCCCAGATCCCCCCTCGGCCCCGCGCTCACAGTCGGGGGCGCGCAGGCTGAGCAGCGCCGCCAGCCGCCGATCCTCCTCCTCCTCGCGGAGCAGCGCGATGCCGAGCCCGGCCTTCCTCGCCAGCGCCGCCGCCTCCTCCTCCTCCTCCCTCAGCGTCTTCTTCTCCTCCTGAGGGCGGGAAAAAAACGGGGCTGGGGGCGAGCGGCGGGGCTGAGCGGGATCGGGGGGGGAAGGAGCGGCTTGGGGGGAGTTTTGGGGTTTTTGTGGGTTTTTTGGGGTTTTTGGGGTTTTTTTGGGGGTTTTTTTGTGGGGGTTTTGTGGGGTTTTTTGGGGTTTTTTTGTGGGGTTTTTTGGGGTTTTTTGTGGGGTTTTTGTGGGGTTTTTGTGGGTTTTGGGGTTTTTGTGGGGTTTTTGGGTTTTTTTGGGGTTTTTTTGTGGGGTTTTTTGTGGTTTTTGGTGGGTTTTGGGGTTTTTGGGGTTTTGTTTTTTTTTTTTTTGGTTGTTTGGTTTTGTTGGGTTTTTTGTGGTTTTTTTTTTTTTTTTTTGGTGTGGGTTTTTTTTTGGGGTTTTTGGGGTTTTTTGGGGTTTTGGGTTTTTTGGGTTTTTGGGTTTTTTTGTGGGTTTTGGGGGTTTTTTTTGTTTTTTTTTTTGGTTTTAGGGTTTTTGTGGGTTTTTTGTTTTTTGTGGGGTGTTTTTTTGGTTTGGGGGGTTTTTGGGGTTTTTAGTTTGTGGGGTGTTTTTTTGTTTTTGGTGGGTTTTTTGGGTTTTTTAGTTTTTTGTGGGGTTTTGGTTTTGGGTTGTGGTTGGGGTTTTTTGGTTTTTTTTGGGGGTTTTTGGGGTTTTTGGGGTTTTTTGGGTTTTTTTAGGTTTTTGTGTTGGTTTTTTTTTTTTTGGGGTTTGGGTTTTTGGGGTTTTTGTGGTTTTTTTTGGGTTTGGGTTATTTGGGTTTTTTTGTGGGGTGTTTTGGGGTTTTTGGGGGTTTTGTTTGGTGTGTTTTTTTTTTTTTGTGGTTTTTGGGTTTTTTTTTTTGTGGGGGTTTTGGGGTTTTTTATTTTTTGGGGTGTGGGGTTTTTTTGGGGGGGGTTTTAGTTTGGGGGGTTTGGGTTTTGGGTTTTGTTTTTGGGGTTTTTTTTGTGGGTTTTGGGGTTTTTTTGTTTTTTTTTGGGTGGTTTTTTTTTGTTGTGGTTTTGGGTTTTGGGGTTTTTGGTTTTTTGGTGTTTTTTAGTTTTTGTGGGGCGTTTTGGGGGTTTTTTTAGGGGTTTTTGTGGGGTGTTTTGGGGGTTTTTTAGGGTTTTGGGGGTTTTTGGGTTTTTTAGGGGTTTTTTGGGAGTTTTTGGGGAGTTTTTTGGGGTTTTTGTGGGGTTTTTGGGGTTTTTAGGGTTTTTTTGGGGGTTTTTTTTTTTTTGGGGTTTTTTGTGGGGGGTTTTGGGGGTTTTTTAGGGTTTTTTGTGGGGTGTTTTGGGGTTTTTTGGGGTTTTTTGGTGGTTTTTGGGGTTTTTTAGGGTTTTTTGTGGGGTGTTTCAGGGAGGTTTTTGGGGGATTTAGGGGAGGTTTTTGGGGGATTTAGAACAGTTTTTTAGGGGATTTCAGGGAGGTTTTTAGGGGGGGGGTGTTTTAGGGGGATTCAAGGGTTTTTGGGGGTGTTTCAGGGAGGTTTTTGGGGTGTTAACAGGGGGGTTTTTAGGGGATTTCAGGGAGGTTTTTAGGGGATATCAGGGAGGTTTTTGGGGGATATCAGGGAGGTTTTTGGGGTGTTTCAGGGAGGTTTTTGGGGGTGTTTCAGGGAGGTTTTTGGGGGTGTTTCAGGGGGGTTTTTGGGGGATTTAGAACAGTTTTTTCAAGGGGTTTCAGGGAGGTTTTTGGGGGTGTTTCAGGGAGGTTTTTAGGGGATATCAGGGAGGTTTTAGGGGATATCAGGGAGGTTTTGGGGTGTTTCAGGGAGGTTTTTGGGGGATATCAGGGAGGTTTTTAGGGGATATCAGGGAGGTTTTTGGGGTGTTTCTGAGGGTGTTTTGGGGCTCCCAGAGCCCCCCGCTGACCCGGAACCTCCTCCTGAGGCGGCTGTTGAGGCCGAAGTCGTCCTTCCAGGCGCTCTGCGCCTCCTGCAGCCGCGTCAGCGTGGGCGCCGCGCGCTCCAGGGCGCCGCGGTCCGACACGCCGTGCTCCAGGCGGAACATGGCGTCCGTGGCCAGGCGCTGCCGCTGCTCCGGGGCTGGGGGCGACACACTGGGGGTACTGGGGGGACTGGGGGGACTGGGGGGACTGGGATGGACTGGGGGGACTGGGGGACTGGGGGGTACTGGGGGACTGGGATGGACTGGGGGGACTGGGGGGACTGGGATGGACTGGGGGGACTGGGGGCTGGGGGGACTGAGATGGACTGGGGGGACTGGGGGGACTGGGGGGACTGGGATGGACTGGGGGGACTGGGGGGACTGGGATGGACTGGGATGGACTGGGGGGCTGGGGGGGACTGGGGATGGGGGACTGGGGATGGACTGGGGGGACTGGGATCACTGGGATTGTGACTCCGGTACTGGGGCAGAGGTTACTGGTCGATACTGGTCCATACTGGTCGGGCACTACTGGGGACTGGGGGGACTGGGGCACTAGGAGGGCAGCACTGGGCACCGGCTGGGGCTGGGGCTGGGGCTGGGATGGACGGGCCAGGTACGGGGTCACTGGGGTACGGGAATGGGGGACTGGGATGGACTGGGATGGACTGGGAGGGACTGGGATGACTGGGATTGTGACACTGGGGGGATGGGGAGGTTGGGGGTTACTGGTCCGTACTGGGCGGGATGGACTGGGTCACTGGGACTCACACGGGAGGGCAGCACCTGGTCCATGCTGGTCCCGGGCTCCCAGCACCGGGAATGGGGCACTGGGATGGACTGGGATGGACTGGGAGGGACTGGGATCACTGGGATTGTGACACTGGGATTGTTGGGGGTTACTGGTCCATACTGGGCCGTACTGGGCCATACTGGGACTCACAGGAGGGCAGCACCTGCTCGCAGGCCCCGGGCTCCCAGCACCGGGAATGGGGCACTGGGATGGACTGGGATGGACTGGGATCACTGGGATTGTGACCCCGTGGGGGTTACTGGTCCATACTGGTCCATACTGGCACTCACAGGAGGGCAGCACCTGCTCGCTGTCCCCGGGCTCCCAGTGCTGGGAATGGGGCACTGGGATGGACTGGGAGGGACTGGGATCACTGGGATTGTGACCCCAGGACTGGCAGAGGTTACTGGGCCATACTGGGCCATACTGGGCCATACTGGGCCATACTGGGACTCACAGGAGGGCAGCACCTGCTCGCTGTGCCCGGGCTCCCAGCGCTGGGAATGGGGCACTGGGATGGACTGGGATGGACTGGGATGGACTGGGATCACTGGGATTGTGACACTGGGATTGTTGGGGGTTACTGGTCCATACTGGGCCGTACTGGGCCGTACTGGGACTCACAGGAGGGCAGCACCTGCTCGCTGGCCCCGGGCTCCCAGCACCGGGAATGGGGCACTGGGATGGATCGGGGCGGACTGGGATGGACTGGGATGGACTGGGATCACTGGGATTGTGACCCCGGCACTGGCAGAGGTTACTGGTCCATACTGGGCCATACTGGTGCATACTGGGACTCACAGGAGGGCAGCACCTGCTCGCTGTGCCCGGGCTCCCAGCGCTGGGAATGGGGCACTGGGATGGACTGGGATTGTGACACTGGGATTGTTGGGGGTTACTGGGCCATACTGGTCCATACTGGCACTCACAGGAGGGCAGCACCTGCTCGCAGGCCCCGGGCTCCCAGCGCTGGGAATGGGGCACTGGGATGGACTGGGAGGGACTGGGATCACTGGGATTGTGACACTGGGATTGTTGGGGGTTACTGGTCCATACTGGTCCATACTGGGCCATACTGGGACTCACAGGAGGGCAGCACCTGCTCGCTGTGCCCGGGCTCCCAGCGCTGGGAATGGGGCACTGGGATGGACTGGGGGTTACTGGTCCATACTGGTCCATACTGGGCCGTACTGGCACTCACAGGAGGGCAGCACCTGCTCGCAGGCCCTGGGCTCCCAGCACTGGGAATGGGGCACTGGGATGGACTGGGATGGACTGGGAGGGACTGGGATTGTGACACTGGGATTGTTGGGGGTTACTGGTCCATACTGGTCCATACTGGTCCATACTGGTCCATACTGGGACTCACAGGAGGGCAGCACCTGCTCGCTGTGCCCGGGCTCCCAGCGCTGGGAATGGGGCACTGGGATCACTGGGATTGTGACACTGGGATTGTTGGGGGTTACTGGTCCATACTGGTCCATACTGGGCCATACTGGTCCATACTGGGCCATACTGGGACTCACAGGAGGGCAGCACCTGCTCGCTGTCCCCGGGCTCCCAGCGCTCCTCCTTGCGCCGGGCGCCGCTGACGATGACGTAGTCGCAGTTCCCGGGGTCCGTCTGCAGCTCGATGTGATTCACGCACAGGTGGCACTTCATCCTGAACCTGGGGGGGGTCGGGGTCCCCGAAATCCACACACACCCGGCTCTGGGTGCCCCCAGAATCCACACACCCGGCTCTGGGTGCCCCCAGAATCCACACACACCCGGCTCTGGGTGCCCCCAGAATCCACACACGCCCACCCGGCGCCCCAAAAATCCCAAAAACCCAAAAATCCCCAAAAAACCCCCCAAAAAAACCCCAAAAATCCAGTTCCAGCCCCCACCAAAACCCCCCCAAAATCCCCCCCAAGAAAACCCCAAAACCCCTCCCCAAAAAACCACCGAAAAATCTCCAAGCATTCCCCAAATCCCCCCAAGCCCCTCCCCCCAAAAAAACCCCAAAAAAACCCCAAAAATTCCCCAAATCCCCCCAAGCCCCCTCCCCAAAAAAACCCCAAGAAAACCCCAACCCCCCCCCAAAAACCCCAAAATCCCTGAAAAACCCCCTAAAAACCCCCCAAAAAACCCCCAAAAAGACCCAAAATCCCTGAAAACCCCCCCAAAAAGCCCCCAAAAAAACCCCCAAAAAACCCCAAAATCCTGAAAAACCCCCAAAAATTCCCCCAACCCCACAAGCCCCCTCCCAAAAAACCCCAAGCCCCCAAAAAACCCAAAAATCCTGAAACACCCCCCAAAAAACCCCCAAAAAACCCCCAAACCCCCCAAAAACCCCCAAAAACCCCCAAAAATTCCCCCAAACCCCCAAAAACCCCAAAATCCCTGAAAAACCCCTCAAAAAAACCCCCAAAAAAACCCAAAAATTCTCCAAATCCCCCCCAAACCCCCTCCCCAAAAAACTCCTGGACACCCCCAAACCCCCTCAAAAAACCCCCAAAATCCTGAAAACCCCCCAAAATTCCCCCAAAATCCCCAATCCCCAAAGCCCCCTCCCCAAAAAAACCCCAAGAAAATCCCAAAAAAACCCCCCAAAAAACCCTAAAATCCCTGAAAAACCCCCCCCAAAAAACCCCAAAAAAACCCCCAAAACCCCCCCAAAAACCCCCAAAAACCCCAAAAAACCCCAAACCCCAAAAAAACCCCTAAAAACCCCCAAAAAACCACCAAAAAAAGACCCAAAACCCCCAAAAACCCAAAAAACCCCCCAAAAAACCCCCAAAAATTCCCCAACCCCCCCAAACCCCTCCCCAAAAAACTCCTGGACACCCCCAAACCCCCAAAAAAACCCCCAAAATCCCTGAAAAACCCCTCAAAAACCCCAAAAACCCCCAAAAAACCCCAAAAACCCCAAAAATTCCCCAAATCGCCCCCCCACCCCACCCCCCCAAAAGAACCCCAAAAAAACCCCAAAATCCCTGAAAACCCCTCCAAAAACCCCCAAAAGCCCCCAAAACCCCCAAACCCCCAAAAATGCCCCCCAAGCCCTCCCCAAAAAACCCCAAAATCCTGGAAACCCTCAAAGACCCCCAAACCCCCCAAAAACCCCAAAAACCCCAAAACCCCAAAATTCCCCAAATCCCCCCAAAAAACCCCCAAAATCCCTGAAAAACCCCTCAAAAAAACCCCAAAACCCCCAAAAAAACCCCCAAAAACCCCCAAAAAACCCCCAAAAATTCCCCAAAAATTCCCCAAAATTCCCCAAATCCCCCCCAAGCCCCCTCCCCAAAAAAACCCCAAAAATTCCCCAAACCCCCCCCCAAAAAACCCCCCAACCCTCACCTGTACACGGGCGTGGTGTAATAATTCCCCACCTTCTTCTTCTCAGCGTTGTACCTCACACCTGGGGGGGGGGAATTTTTAAGGGGGGGGGTCTCAAACCAACCCCTCCCCCACCCAAATTTGGGGACCCCCCCCCCCAAAAAAACCCCTCCCCCAAAAAAGGGGGCGGGGCTCACCCATGCCGATGTGGTTGTGGCAGCCGTCGCACCAGATGTTGAACGGCATCTCGAATCTGGGGGGATTTTTATTTTGGGGGGGGGTCAGGGGGGGTTTGGGGGGGCTCGGGGGGGGTTTGGGGGTGGTGAGGGTGGGCGGGGCTTTGGGGAATTTTTTGGGTTTTTTTGGGGGTTTTTTGGGGGGGATTTGGGTTTTTTTTGGGGGTTTTCAGGGATTGGGGGTTTGAGGGGTTTTGGGGTGTTTTTGGTTTTTTTTGGGGGGGTTTTTGGGGTTTAGGGTTTTTGGGGTTTTTCAGGGGTTGGGGTTTTGGGGTTTTGGGGGTTTTGGGGTTTTGGGGTTTTGGGTTTTTGTGGTTTTGGGGGTTTTTAGGGGTTTGGGTTTTTGGGGGGTTTGGGGTGTTTTGTTGGGGGGGGTTTGTTTGGGTTTGGTTGGTTGGGGGTTTGGGTTTGGGTTTTGGGGTTGGGTTTGGGTTTTTGGTTTTTGGGGGTTTTGGTTTGGAGGTGGGGTTTGGGTTTTGGTTGGGGGTGTGGGGTTTTGTGGTTTGGTTTTTGGGGTTTTTGGGTTTTGGGTTTTGGGGTTTTTGGGTTGTGGGGTTGGGATTTGGGTTTGGGTGGGTTTTGGGGTTTTGGGGGTTGGGGTTTTGGGGGGTTTGGGGGGTTTTTTTGGGGATTTTGGGGTTTTGGGGTTTGGGGGTTGGGGGGTTTGGTTTTGGATGGTTGGTGTGGTTTGGGTTGGTGGGGTTTTGGGGGTGATGGGTTTGGGTGGTTTTGGGGTTTTTGGGTTTTGGGGATTTTGGTTGTGGGGAGGGTGGGGTGTTGTTTTTTTGGGGGTTTGGGGGTTTTTGGGGTGGGTTTGGTTTGGGGTTGGGGTTTTGGTGGGTGTGGTTTTTGGGGTTGGTTTGGTTTGGGGGTTTTGTTTTTTTTTTTTGGTTTGGGGTTTTTTTTTTTAGTGGATGGGGGTTGGGGGTGTTGGCCACAAATTGTTTTGTTTTTGGGGTTTTGGGAGAAGCCCCACCTGATCCCCAAAAAGGATGCCCTGGCTCAAAAGCCCCAGATGCTCCAGCAAGCCCTGGTGGCTGCCCAAGAACCCCGTTCCCCGCAAAGGAGCCCAAAGCGCCGCGAAAGAGGGGGGAAAAAACGGGGGTGGGGGCACCCCCAAAACCCCCAAATCCCGAACTCCGGCCCCCCCAAATCCCCACACACCCCTCAGGACCTCCCCCCAAAAATCCAGAATCCAAACAATCCCCAAAATCCATTTTCAACCCTCCCGAAAAAACCCCTAAAACCTCCCCCAAAAACCCCAAATCCCCCCCAAAAACCCCCAAATCCTCCCCAAAAAACCCCAAATCCTCCCCCAAAAAACCCCAAACTCCTCCCCCAAAAACCCCAAAATCTTCCCCAAAAACCCCAAATCCCTCCCCAAAAAACCCCAAATCCTCCCCCAAAAACCCCAAAACCTCCCCAAAAACCCCAAATCCCCCCCAAAAAACCCCAAATCCCCCCAAAACCCCAAATCCCCCCCAAAAAACCCCAAATCCTCCCCAAAAAACCCCAAATCCTCCCCAAAAAACCCCAAAACCTCCCCAAAAAACCCCCAAATCCTCCCCCAAAACCCCAAAATCCCCAAAACCCCCCAAAAACCCCAAATCCCACCCTAAAACCCCAAATCCCCCCAAAAAACCCCAAACCCTCCCCCCCAAAAACCCCCAAATCCCCCCCAAAAACCCCA
The DNA here is from genome assembly GCF_901933205.1 of Camarhynchus parvulus. NCBI lineage: Eukaryota > Metazoa > Chordata > Aves > Passeriformes > Thraupidae > Camarhynchus > Camarhynchus parvulus. Next base: position 14,988 of record NW_022148677.1, on the reverse strand, counting down.
AACCCCCTCCCCCCAAAAAACCCCAAATCCTCCCCAAAAACCCCCAAATCCTCCCCCAAAAAACCCCCCCCCAAGCCCCCCCAAGCCCCCCCAAGCCCCCCCAGGAACCCCCAGCCGCCCCCAGCCCACCTTGGCGGGGTCGAAGTCGGGCGGGTAGTATTTGTTGGTGCCCTTGCGCGCCCTGCGGGGCGACGGGGGGGGTCAGGGCGTGACCTCGGTGTGACCCCGCTGTGACCCCTGAGTGACCCCGCTGTGACCCCTGAGTGACCCCGCTGTGATCCCGCAATGCGATCCCTGCGTGACCTTTGTGTGACCCCGGAGTGTGACCCCACAGTGACCGCTGTGTGACCCCTGTATGACCTTTGCATGACCTCTGTGTGACCTCTGAGTGACCCCGCTGCGAGCCCAGCAATGCGATCCCTGCGTGACCTTTGTGTGACCCCAGTGCAACCCCGCTGACCCCTGTGTGACCTCGGGTGACCCCACAATGTGACCCCTGTGTGACCCCACAGCGTGACCCTTGTATGACCTTTTCATGTCCCCTGTATGACCCCCACAGTGTGACCCTTATGTGACCTTTGCATGACCCCTGTGTGACCCGTGTGACCCTTGCGTGACCCTTCTGTGACCCCACAGTGTGACCCCTGTATGACCCTTCTGCGACCTCTGTGTGACCCCCACAGCGTGACCCTTGTATGACCTTTTCATGACCCCTCTGTGACCTCAGTGTGACCCCACAATGTGACCCCTGTATGACCTTTGCATGTCCCCTGTGTGACCCCTGTATGACCCCTCTGTGACCTCAATGTGACCCCACAGTGTGACCCCTGCATGACCTCAGTGTGACCCCACAATGTGACCCCTGTATGACCCCTCTGTGACCTCAATGTGACCCCACAGTGTGACCCCTGCATGACCTTTTCATGACCCCTGCATGACCTTTTCATGTCCCTCATGTGACCCCTGTATGACCTCTGCATGACCCCTGCGTGACCCCTGTATGACCTCTGCATGACCCCTGCGTGACCCCGCCCCCACTCACCATGGCTGATCTCTCCGGCGGTCACCGGGGAAGCGACGACGGGCACTGGTTTGTACTGGGACAGAGATAACGGGCACTGGTTTGTACTGGGAGCGAGATAACGGGCACTGGTCTGTACCGGGACGGGCACAGACGTTACCGGTTCGCCCCGCGCTGTTCCCGGGCCGCTACCGGGCTCTAACCGGGCAGGGCCGCGCTGTTACCGAGCCGTACCGGGATATTACCGGGCAGTTCCCGAGCCGTTCCGAGCCGCACCGAGCTGTTCCGGGCTATTACCGGGCTATTACCGGGCTATTACCGGGCTATTACCGGGGTATTACCGCGATATTACCGCGATATTACCGCGATATTACCGCGCTGTTCCCGCTCCGTCCCGCTCCGTCCCGGGCCCGCCCCTCACGCACTCCCCGCTCCGCTTCCGGCTCCGCTCCTCAGGCCCCGCCCCTTCCTCCCCCGTCACCGCCAGCTGATTGGCTCAGCCGTGAAGAAGGAGGCGGAGACTTTTCGCCGCGGCCCCGCCCCTCCGGAGGCGCCGCAGCGCGGTGACTTCCGGCTGCCCATAGCAACGGGAGCGCCATGGCAACGGGGGGGGGGGGGTGCCAGGGACGTGTTGCCATGGCAACGGGGCACATTGCGGCGAGGGCTCCATGGCAACGGGGTCCTTAGCAACCGGGGGCCCCAGGGCGGTGGGCTCCATGGCGACGGCGTTCGGAGCATCTGTCTCCATAGCAACGGGCTTCAAACTGACAGGGGCTCATGGCAACGTGGTCCATAGCAACGGGATTCCATAGCAACGGGGGTCCATAGCAACGGGGGAACATAGCAACGGGGGTCCATAGCAACGGGGGTCCATAGCAACGGGGGTCCATAGCAACGGGGGACCGTAGCAACGGGGGTCCATAGCAACGGGGGACCATAGCAACCAGATTCCATAGCAACGGGCTGCTCCCCACCATCACCTCGTTGTCCCCATGGCGGTGGCAGTGTCCCCATCCCTGTCCCCATTACCGTCCCCATCATCCAGTGTCCCCTCCGTGTCCCCTCCGTGTCCCCATCAATGTCCCCATCAATGTCCCCATCCTGTCCCCATCAATGTCCCCATCAATGTCCCCATCAATGTCCCCTCCGTGTCCCCATCAATGTCCCCATCAATGTCCCCATCAATGTCCCCTCCGTGTCCCCTCCGTGTCCAGGCCAGGCTGTGCCCACCTGCCCAGGTGTCCTGCAGGATGACAGCCGGACATGGCCGGTGGCACCGTGGTGGCACCGGGGACACGGCAGTGGCATTGGTGACACAGCGGTGGCACAGCGGCGGCATTGGTGACACAGTGGTGGCATTGGTGACACAGCAGTGGCACAGTGGTGGCATTGCTGACATGGTGGTGGCACAGCAGTGGCATTGGTGACACAGTGGTGGCATTAGTGACACAGCGGTGGCACAGCAGTGGCATTGGTGACACGGCAGTGGCCCTGGTGACACAGCGGTGGCACAGCAGTGGCATTGGTGACACAGCGGTGACACAGCGGCGGCTCGTTGTCGCGTCCCTGTGATCAGGCGGTGCCACCTGCAGGGCCCGATCAGACGCTGCCGCCGCTGCGGTGGCACCGCGGGGACACGGGGACAGGGGAGGGGACACGGCCACCGCCTTGGGGACACGGAGGGGACACGGAGGGGACATTGATGGGGACATTGATGGGGACACAGAGGGGGACATGGAGGTGACATTGATGGGGAGATGGGGTGAACGAGGGGACAATGGGGACACGGGGGGGACATTGATGGGGGATGGAGGTGACACGGAGGGGACATTGATGGGGACACGGAGGGGACATTGATGGGGACATGGAGGGGACATTGATGGGGACATTGATGGGGACACAGAGGTGACATTGATGGGGACAGGGATGGGGACACGGAGGGAGTGGGGAGGGGGAGAGGGACTTGATGGGACACGGGGGAATTGATGGGGACACGGAGGGGGGGACGGATGGGCCGAACATTGATGGGGACAATGGGGGGGACATTGATGGGGACAGGATAGGAGGTGGGGACACGGGGGGACATTGATGGGGACAGGGATGGGGACACGGAGGGGACATTGATGGGGACACGGAGGGACATTGATGGGGACATTGATGGGGACATTGATGGGGACATTGATGGGAGGGACACGGAGGGACATGATGGGGACATTGATGGGGAATTGATGGGGAATGGAGGTGACATTGATGGGCATTGATGGGGACATTGATGGGGACATTGATGGGGACATGGAGGTGACATTGATGGGGACATTGATGGGGACATTGATGGGGACATTGATGGGGACACGGAGGGGACACGGGGGGACCTGGCAGCCTTTGGGGACAGCGGGACAGGGATGGTGACACCCGGGAGAGCCAGGCACAGGTGCCCAGGTGTGCCCAGGTGTGCCCAGGTGTGCAGGTGTGCCCAGGTGTGCCCAGATGTGCCCAGCTGTGCCCAGCTGTGCCCAGCTGTGTCCCAGGTGTGCCCAGCTGTGCCCAGCTGTGCCCAGCTGTGCCCAGCTGTGTCCCCACCCCTCCCAGGTGACCCCACCCCCGCAGCCTCCCCCCCCCCCCGGGGGGTGGCACCGCCAGGGCCGCGTGCGCGGGGGACAAAAGCGACACTGGGGACAAAGCGCCGTGACGTCAGCGGGGGGGGGGGGGGCGGCCGTGACCCAGATGGGCCTTTGGGGGGGGGGGGGAGGGGCTGAGTGAGGACAGGGTCCGGGGTGGGGGAGGGGAGGGGACAGGGTCAGTGTCCCCAAATTGGAGGGGGAGGGGAACAGCGGGTTGGGGAAACTGAGGCAGCGGGAGGGGAAGGGGGGGTGATTAAAGCGCGGTGGGTAATTAAGGGGTAATTAAAGGGGGGGGGGAAGTCCCAGATATTGGGGGGGGGCAGAAGGAGGAAGAGGAGAGGAAGAGGAGGGAGAAGAGGAAGGTGCCGGGTTTTTGGGGAGGGGGAAGAGGAGGAGGAAGAGGGGGGAGGAAGAGGAAGAGGGGGGAGGAAGGTGCCGGTTTTTGGGGGGGGGAGGGAGAGGACAAGGAGGAGGAGGAGGAGGAGGAAGGTCCTGGGTTTTTGGGGAGGGGGAGGAGGAGAGGAGGAGGGGGAAGAAGGTGCCGATTTTTGGGAAGGGGGAAGAGGAGGAGGAAGAGGGGAGGAAGGTCCCGGTTTTTGGGGAAGGGGAAGAGGAGGAGGAGGAAGGTCCTGGGTTTTTGGGGAGGGGAGGAGGAGGAGAAGGGGAGGTGAAGGAAGAGGAGGAAGATCCCGGGTTTTGGGGAGGGAGGAAGGAGAAGGGGAGGAGGAGGAAGAGGAGGAAGATCCTGGTTTTTGGGAAAGGGGAACAGGAGGAGGAAGGTCCTGGGTTTTTGGAGAGGGGAGAAGAGGAGGAGGAAGAGGGGGAGGAAGGTCCTGGGTTTTTGGGGAGGGGAGGAAGGAGAAGGGGAGGGGAGGAGAGGGAGGAAGAGGAGGAAGATCCCGGTTTTTGGGGAGGGGAGGGAGAGGAGGAGGAGGAGGAAGATCCCGGTTTTTGGGAAAGGGGAAGAGGAGGAGGAAGCTCCTGGGTTTTTGGAGAGGGGAGAAGAGAAGGAGGAAGAGGGGGAGGAAGGTGCCGGTTTTTGGGGAGGGGAGGAAGGAGAAGGGGAAGGGAGGAGGAGGAGGAGGAGGAGGAGGAGGAAGGCGCCGGCGGGCTCGGGGGGGTGCCGAGGAGGAGGAGCAGCAGCAGCAGCAGCAGCGCGAGCTCTGCCGCAGCCCGGCCCCATGGGCCCCCCCTGCCCGCTGCTGCCGGGGGGCTGACGGCGACCCCCGCCCGGCCCCGCCGCCCCCAGGGGGGGGGGGGCACCACCCCCGACCCCCGCCGCCGCCGCCGCCTTTTTATTTTATTGCATTTTTATTCCATTTTTAATTCATTTTTTTTTTTCTCCTCTCCTTTGGATTTTTTTGAGATTTTGGAGGGGGGGGGAAATTTTTTATATTTATTTTTTTTTCCCCCCCTTCCCCCCCCCATCACCGCAACCTCACGGATGCTCCGAACCGGAGGGGGCGCGCCGGGATGAGCTGAGAAAAACCCCCCCCGGATTATTTTTAATTTTTATTTTATTTTATTTTTTTTTTCTCCGCTCTTTTTTCCTCTCCTTCCTCTTCCTCCTCCCCCCCGCCCCAAATTACCGCAGGGGGAGAAACCAACGAGAACCGCAGCGCCGGGACCCCCGCAGCCAACGGAGCCCCCCCCCCACACACCGGAGCGCCGCAGCGGGGGGGGCTCGGCCCTCCCCATCACCGGGACCCCCCCCGGGAACCGGAACCGGAACCGGAACCGGAACCGGGACCCCCACGAGCTGCAGCACCAGGACCCCCCAATCCGGGGCAGCGTCGGAGACCCCCGTTCTACCGGGGGGGGGGCGGAGGGAGCGCCCCCCCCCTTCCGTTACCGGATTGCTTGGGCAGAGAGGAGAGAAGAGACCCCCCCTCATTTCGGGGCACCGCAACGGACGCGCAGAGAGAGAAGAGAAAAGAGAGACCCCCCCTCATTTTCCCGCTGCGCACCGGAGGATGCTCGCGGCTCCCCCCGCTTGTCCCTGAGCGCGCTGCCGGCTCTTTCATTATTTTATTAATTTTTTGGTTTTTGGGGGGTTTCCCATGGGATGTGATGCGCTCCTGCCCGGTACCAGCAGCAGCAGCAGCAGCGTGACCCCCCCGCCATGCCGCGCTTCTCCGACGAGCTCGCTCCTTCGGGCCGCTACGGCGGCGGCGGCCCCGGGACGGCCCCGGGCGGGGGTCGCGGGGCCGGGGGGGGCCCTCGGCAAGGAGCCCCCCCCGGGGCGCAGCGGCTCTACAAGCAATCCATGGCCCAGCGCGCCCGCACCATGGCCCTGTACAACCCCATCCCCGTGCGCCAGAACTGCCTCACCGTCAACCGCTCGCTCTTCCTCTTCAGCGAGGACAACGTGGTGAGGAAATACGCCAAAAAGATCACCGAATGGCCATATCCTTGGGTTTTATTGGGGGGGGGCAGCGAGCACGGTACCGGGCACCCCTCGGTATTGGGGGGGCCGGGGGGACGGACTCGTTTATGGTACCCCGGGATGGGAATGTGGGGCTGCAACGGGGAGCCCGAGCCCCCAGCGCGATTTTGGGGTCACCCTGTCCTGCATTGGGGTCCCCGGGCCCTTTTGGGGTCCCCAACATCATATTGGGGTCACCCTGTCCTGGATGGGGTCCCCGGGACCGTTTTGGGGTCACCGGGCCCGTTTTGGGGTCATCCTGTCCTGCATTGGGGTCCCCAGACCTGTTTTGGGGTCCCCAGGCCTTTTGGGGTCCCCAGACCCGTTTTGGGGTCCCTAACCCCATATTGGGGTCACCCTGTCCTGCATTGGGGTGCCCGGGCCCGTTTTGGGGTCCCCAGGCCCTTTTGGAGTCCCCAACATCATATTGGGGTCACCCTGTCCTGGATGGGGTCCCCAGGCCCTTTTGGGGTGCCCGAGCCCGTTTTGGGGTCCCCGGGCCCGTTTTGGGGTGTCCGGGTCCGTTTTGGGGTCCCCAACCCCATATTGGGGTCACCCTGTCCTGGATGGGGTCCCAGACCGGAGGGACATTGATGGGGACATTGATGGGGACACAGAGGTGACATTGATGGGGACAGGGATGGGGACACGGAGGGGACATTGATGGGGACACGGAGGGGACATTGGGGACAGGGATGGGGACACGGAGGGGACATTGATGGGGACATGGAGGGGACATTGATGGGGACATTGATGGGGACACAGAGGGGACATTGATGGGGACATTGATGGGGAGATGGAGGTGACACGGAGGGGACATTGATGGGGACATTGATGGGGACATTGATGGGGACATGGAGGTGACATTGATGGGGACATTGATGGGGACATTGATGGGGACATTGATGGGGACATGGAGGTGACATTGATGGGGACATTGATGGGGACATTGATGGGGACATTGATGGGGACACGGAGGGGACACGGGGACCTAGGCGCCTTTGGGACAGGACAGGGATGGTGACAGGCGGGGAGAGCCAGGCACAGGTGCTCAGGTGTGCCCAGGTGTGCCCAGGTGTCCCAGTGTGCCCAGGTGTGCTAGATGTGCCCAGCTGTGCCCAGCTGTGCCCAGCTGTGTCCCAGGTGTGCCCAGCTGTGCCCAGCTGTGCCCAGCTGTGCCCAGCTGTGTCCCCACCCCTCCCAGGTGCCCCCACCCCCCGCAGCCCCTCCCGGGGGTGGCACCGCCAGGGCCGCGTGCGCGGGGGACAAAAGCGACACTGGGGACAAAGCGCCGTGACGTCAGCGGGGGGGGGGGGGCGGCCGTGACCCAGATGGGCCTTTGGGGGGGGGGGGAGGGGCTGAGTGAGGACAGGGTCCGGGGTGGGGGAGGGGAGGGGACAGGGTCAGTGTCCCCAAATTGGAGGGGGAGGGGAACAGCGGGTTGGGAAACTGAGGCAGCGGGGAGGGGGGGGGGGTGATTAAAGCGCGGTGGGTAATTAAGGGGTAATTAAAGGGGGGGGGGAAGTCCCAGATATTGGGGGGGCAGAAGGAGGAAGAGGAGAGGAAGAGGAGGGAGAAGAGGAAGGTGCCGGGTTTTTGGGGAGGGGGAAGAGGAGGAGGAAGAGGGGGGAGGAAGAGGAAGAGGGGGGAGGAAGGTGCCGGTTTTTGGGGAGGGGAGGGAGAGGACAGGAGGAGAGGAGGAGGAGGAGGAAGGTCCTGGGTTTTTGGGAGGGGGAGGAGGAGAGGAGGAGGGGGAAGAAGGTGCCGATTTTTGGGAAGGGGGAAGAGGAGGAGGAAGAGGGGGAGGAAGGTCCCGGTTTTTGGGGAAGGGGAAGAGGAGGAGGAGGAAGGTCCTGGGTTTTTGGGGAGGGGAGGAGGAGGAGAAGGGGAGGTGAAGGAAGAGGAGGAAGATCCCGGGTTTTGGGGAGGGGAGGAAGGAGAAGGGGAGGAGGAGGAAGAGGAGGAAGATCCTGGTTTTTGGGAAAGGGGAACAGGAGGAGGAAGGTCCTGGGTTTTTGGAGAGGGGAGAAGAGGAGGAGGAAGAGGGGGAGGAAGGTCCTGGGTTTTTTGGGAGGGGAGGAAGGAGAAGGGGGGGGAGGAGAGGGAGGAAGAGGAGGAAGATCCCGGTTTTTGGGGAGGGGAGGGAGAGGAGGAGGAGGAGGAAGATCCCGGTTTTTGGGAAAGGGGAAGAGGAGGAGGAAGCTCCTGGGTTTTTGGAGAGGGGAGAAGAGAAGGAGGAAGAGGGGGAGGAAGGTGCCGGTTTTTGGGGGGGGGAGGAAGGAGAAGGGGAGGGGAGGAGGAGGAGGAGGAGGAGGAGGAGGAAGGCGCCGGCGGGCTCGGGGGGGTGCCGAGGAGGAGGAGCAGCAGCAGCAGCAGCAGCGCGAGCTCTGCCGCAGCCCGGCCCCATGGGCCCCCCCTGCCCGCTGCTGCCGGGGGGCTGACGGCGACCCCCGCCCGGCCCCGCCGCCCCCAGGGTGGGGGGGGGCACCACCCCCGACCCCCCCCCCGCCGCCGCCGCCGCCTTTTTATTTTATTGCATTTTTATTCCATTTTTAATTCATTTTTTTTTTCTCCTCTCCTTTGGATTTTTTTGAGATTTTGGAGGGGGGGGGAAATTTTTTATATTTATTTTTTTTTCCCCCCCTTCCCCCATCACCGCAACCTCACGGATGCTCCGAACCGGAGGGGGGGGGGGGCGCGCCGGGATGAGCTGAGAAAAACCCCCCCCGGATTATTTTTAATTTTTTTTATTTTATTTTTTTTTTCTCCGCTCTTTTTTCCTCTCCTTCCTCTTCCTCCTCCCCCCGCCCCAAATTACCGCAGGGGGGGGGGGGAGAAACCAACGAGAACCGCAGCGCCGGGACCCCCGCAGCCAACGGAGCCCCCCCCCCACACACCGGAGCGCCGCAGCGGGGGGGGCTCGGCCCTCCCCATCACCGGGACCCCCCCCGGGAACCGGAACCGGAACCGGAACCGGAACCGGGACCCCCACGAGCTGCAGCACCAGGACCCCCAATCCGGGGCAGCGTCGGAGACCCCGTTCTACCGGGGGCGGAGGGAGCGCCCCCCCCCTTCCGTTACCGGATTGCTTGGGCAGAGAGGAGAGAAGAGACCCCCCCTCATTTCGGGGCACCGCAACGGACGCGCAGAGAGAGAAGAGAAAAGAGAGACCCCCCCTCATTTTCCCGCTGCGCACCGGAGGATGCTCGCGGCTCCCCCCGCTTGTCCCTGAGCGCGCTGCCGGCTCTTTCATTATTTTATTAATTTTTTTGGGTTTTTTTTGGGGGGTTTCCCATGGGATGTGATGCGCTCCTGCCCGGTACCAGCAGCAGCAGCAGCAGCGTGACCCCCCCGCCATGCCGCGCTTCTCCGACGAGCTCGCTCCTTCGGGCCGCTACGGCGGCGGCGGCCCCGGGACGGCCCCGGGCGGGGGTCGCGGGCGCCGGGGGGGGCCCTCGGCAAGGAGCCCCCCCCGGGGCGCAGCGGCTCTACAAGCAATCCATGGCCCAGCGCGCCCGCACCATGGCCCTGTACAACCCCATCCCCGTGCGCCAGAACTGCCTCACCGTCAACCGCTCGCTCTTCCTCTTCAGCGAGGACAACGTGGTGAGGAAATACGCCAAAAAGATCACCGAATGGCCATATCCTTGGGTTTTATTGGGGGGGGGCAGCGAGACGGTACCGGGCGCCCCTCGGTATTGGGGGGGGGGGGGACTCGTTTATGGTACCCCGGGATGGGAATGTGGGGCTGCAACGGGGAGCCCGAGCCCCCAGCGCGGTTTTGGGGTCACCCTGTCCTGCATTGGGGTCCCCAGGCCCTTTTGGGGTCCCTAACCCCATATTGGGGTCACCCTGTCCTGGATGGGGTCCCCGGGACCGTTTTGGGGTCACCGGGCCCGTTTTGGGGTCATCCTGTCCTGCATTGGGGTCCCCAGACCTGTTTTGGGGTCCCTAACCCCATATTGGGGTCACCCTGTCCTGCATTGGGGTGCCCGGGCCCGTTTTGGGGTCCCCAGGCCCTTTTGGGGTCCCCAACATCATATTGGGGTCACCCTGTCCTGGATGGGGTCCCCAGGCCCTTTTGGGGTGCCCGAGCCCGTTTTGGGGTCCCCGGGCCCGTTTTGGGGTGTCCGGGTCCGTTTTGGGGTCCCCAACCCCATATTGGGGTCACCCTGTCCTGCATTGGGGTCCCCAGACCCGTTTTGGGGTCCCCAATCTCATATTGGGGTCACCCTGTCCTGGATGGGGTGCCCGGGCCCCTTTTGGGGTGCCTGAGCCTGTTTTAGGGTCCCCAACCTCATATTGGGGTCACCCTGTTCTGCATTGTGAGGTCCAGACCCATTTTGGGGTCCCCAGGCCTGCATTGGGGTGCCCAGGCCCGTTTTGGGCTCCCCAACCCCATATTGGGGTCACCCTGTCCTGCATGAGCTCCCCAGCCCCATTTTGGGGTCCCCAGGTCCCGTATTGGGACCCCCAGCCCCATTTTGGGCTCCCAAAGCCACCGCTCCATCCCCTGACCTGTTTTTGGGGTTCCCCTGACCTCTTTTGGGGTCCCCCGAGCCCTGACCTCCCTGGGGGTCCCCGTTTTCCTGCCCCGGGCCCGAATTGGGGTCACCGGCCCCGGGCTGGGTCACCCTGTCCTGCACCGGGGTCCCCGAACCCCTTTTGGGGTCCCCGAACCCCTTTTAGGGTCCCCAACCCCATTTTGGGGTCCTCAGCCCCATTTTGGGGTCCGCGTCCTGCACGGGTGACCCCATTTCCCTCCCCCTTTTTAGGCTCCCTGACCCCCTTTTGGGGCTATTTTGGGGTTTTTGGGGTTTTTGTGGGTTATTTTTGGGGGGCTGCAGCCTCCCCCTGCTGCTCTCGGGGTCCCTCCGAGCCCCTTCCCCCTTTTCCTGCCCCCCTAAAACGCTCGACCCCAAAAACGCCCCCAAAAGGACCCCCCCGCCATCCCAAAACGGCCCCTGGCACCCCACAAACAGCTCCTGGTGGTTTTGGGGGGTTCCCTGTGCGATTTTAGGGTTCCCATGTGATTTTAGGGGTCCCCGTGTGGTTTTTAGGATCCCTGTGCGGTTTTGGGGTTCCCCGTGCGGTTTTAGGGTTCCCTGTGCGGTTTTGGGGGGTGCTCTGTGCGATTTCGGGGTTCCCCGTGTGGTTTTGGAGTTCCCTGTGCGGTTTTAGGGTTCCCATGTGATTTTAGGGGTCCCCGTGCGGTTTTGGGGGTCCCCGTGCGGTTTTGGGATCCCCGTGCGGTTTTGGGGTTCCCGTGCGGTTTTGGGGGTTCCCGTGCGGTTTCGGGGGTCTCCTCCACCCCCCGTTTTTGGGGACCCCCCCCCCAGACCCCCGCGGGTGCCTTTTTGGGGGTCCCAGGGTTGCGGTTCGGGGGTCTCGGCCGCTGCCGCAGCGGGGCCGGGGCGGGGACGGCAGCTCCGGTTCCGCCCCCCGCTACCGGGGCCGGGGGGGCTCCGGGGGTCTCGGGGTGTCCGGGGGTCTCGGGGGTGTGGGGGGATGGGTGATGCATCGCCCCCCGCCCGGTGCGGGTCCCATCCTGCGGCACGCGGAGCCTCCCACGCCGGTGCCGGTACCGGGGGCGGCGGCGGCCGGGGCTCGGTGGTCCCGGTGCCGCGGCGCCCCAAAAATCCGTCCCGGGTTGGGGGGGGGGGGAATGAGAGGGGGAACCCCCCAGGGTTCGGTTTGGGAGGTTGTGCCGTGCCGAGCCGTGCCGAGCCGTGCCGAGCCGAGCCGTGCCGAGCCGCGCTGCAGCGCCGGGCTCCGCTGGCCCCGGGAACCGGATCCCGGTACCGGGAGCCATCCCGGAGCCGTGCCGGGCTGGAATGCGGCGCGTGCCAGGGAACCGGGCCGGATGCCGGTACCGGGAGCCGTGCCGTGCCAGGGAACCGTGCGGGATGCCCGGCTGTGCCAGGGAACCGGGCCGGATGCCGGTACCGGTACCCGTGCCACGGTGGGGGCACCAGCAGCGGGTCCCGGCTGTGCCAGGGCCGGATCCCGGTACCGGCAGCGGCGCTGGAGCCGTGCTGGGCCGGATCCCGGTGCTGGCACCCGTGCTGTGCCAGGGAGCCGTGCTGGGCGGCATCCTGGTACCGGGAGCCGTGCTGTGCCAGGGGAACCGTGCTGGCCCAGATCCCGGTACGCCGGTTGGCAAGGTACCGCCCATGCGGTGAGGCACTACGTACGGCGCCATGAGACCCCGCCAACCAGTACGGGTACCCATGCTGTGCCAGGCTTCCACTCTGAGCCGGATCCCGGTACCGTGCTGTGCCAGGGGAACGCTCTGGCCCAGATCCCGGTACCGGTGCGTGCCAGGCTTCCATTCTGGGCTGGATCCGGTACCGGTGCCAGTGCTGTGATAGGGGAGCCGTGCTGGGCTGGATCCCGGTACCGGTACCGGTGCCCATGCCAGGGATCCGCTCTGGTCCAGATCCCGGTACCGGTGCCCATGCCGTGCAGGGAGCCCTCTGGCCCAGATCCCGGTACCGGTACCGGTGCCATGCCAGGAACCCACTCTGGCCCAGATCCCGGTACCGGGAGCCGCATTGTACCGGCTGCCCGTGCCCGTGCCGTGCCGTGCCAGGGCAGCAGCAGCAGCGTCTCCCCGTGCCAGGGCCGTGCCCGGTGCGCGGTGCCCGTGCCAGGCTGGCCGGGCAGTGCCGCGCCGCAGTGCCCGCGTGTCCAGCTGGCCGGGGCCGTGCCCAGGCCGGAGATCCCTGCGGGACACCCGGGCCGTGCCAGGCCGGCCGCGTGCGGGGACGGACAGACGGACACGGGACAGGCGGCACGGGACAGGCGGGCACGGGACAGGCGGACGCGGGACAGACAGACACGGGACAGGCGGACACGGGACAGACGGACGGGACAGACGGACACGGGACAGACAGACGCGGGACAGGCGGACACGCGGGACAGGCGGACGCGGGACAGACAGACGCGGGACAGGCGGACGCGGGACAGACGGAGTGGGACAGACGGACACGGGACAGACAGACACGGGACAGGCGGAGGGACAGGCCGACGCGGGACAGGCGGACGCGGGACAGACAGACACGGGACAGACGGACACGGGACAGACGGACACGGGACAGATGGGCGCGGGACAGACGGACGCGGGACAGACGGACACGGGACAGACGGACACGGGACAGACGGACACGGGACAGACGGGCGCGGGACAGGCGGAGTGGGACAGACGGACACGGGACAGACGGACACGGGACAGGCGGACACGGGACAGGCGACGCGGGACAGACGGAGCGGGACAGACGGACACGGGACAGACGGACACGGACAGGCGGACAGACGGACGCGACAGCGACACGGACAAGCGGGACGCGGGACAGGCGGACACGGGACAGACGGACGTGGGACAGACGGACACGGGACAGACGGACACGGGACAGACGGACACGGGACAGACGGAACGGGACAGACGGACACGGGACAGGCGGAACGGGACAGACGGACACGGGACAGGCGGACGCGGGACAGACGGACAGGGACAGACGGACACGGGACAGACGGACACGGGACAGGCGGACGCGGGACAGGCGGACGCGGGACAGACGGAGGGACAGACGGACACGGGACAGACAGACAACACAGGCGGAGGGACAGACAGACACGGACAGACGGAGTAGGACAGGCGGCGCCTTGGACAGACAGACACGGGACAGACGGACACGGGACAGACGGACACGGGACAGATGGGCGCGGGACAGACGGACGCGGGACAGACGGACGCGGGACAGACGGACACGGGACAGGCGGAGCGGGAGGACGTGGACGCGGACAGACGGACACGGGACAGGCGGACGCGGGACAGACGGACGTGGACAGACAGACACAGGACAGACGGACACAGGACAGGCGGGACACGCAGACACAGACAGGCGGGACAGGCGGACGCGGGACAGACGGACGCGGGACAGACAGACACGGGACAGGCGGACGCGGGACAGACGGACGCGGGACGCGCGCGCCAACCCGCGGCGCCCGCGGCCGCTCCCGCTGCGCCCGCAGCGCTTTGATCGCGCCGCTTTGATGAGGGAACTCATTAATTAATTCATTAACGCGGCGGCGCCGACCCCGGGGGCACGGAGAGCGCCGAGGCCCCGCCCCCGCCTGGCGCTCCGCTCGTGCCTCAGTTTCCCCCAGGCCCCAGCGCGGTTTGGGGGGGGGTCTCCCAGCCCCGTTTTTTTTTTTGGTTTGGCCTTGACTCGCCTCCCCCGCGCCGCACTCCTTTTGAATACATGATTTTAGCCACCATCATCGCCAACTGCATCGTCCTGGCCCTGGAGCAGCACCTGCCCGACGAGGACAAGACCCCCATGTCCGAGCGGCTGGTGAGGGGGGGGCCTGGGGGTCCTGGGGAGGGTCCCTGTTCCCTTTGGGGGTCCCTGTCCCCTTTGGGGGTCCCTGGGGGTTCTGGGGAGGGTCCCTGTCCCTTTGGGGGTCCCTATTCCCATTTGGGGGTCCTGGGGAGGGTCCCTGTTCCCTTTGGGGGTCCCTGTCCCATTTGGGGGTCCCAGGGAGGGTCCCTGGGGGTCCTGGGGAGGGTCCTTGTCCTCTTTGGGGGTCCTGGGGAGGGTCCCTGGGGGTCCTGGGGAGGGTCCTTGTCCCATTTGGGGGTCCTGGGGAGGGTCCCTGTCCCCTTTGCGGGTCCTGGGGAGGGTCCCTGTCCCCTTTGGGGGTCCTGGGGAGGGTCCCTGTCCCCTTTGGGGGTCCCTGTCCCATTTGGGGGTCCCAGGGAGGGTCCCTGGGGGTCCTGGGGAGGGTCCTTGTCCTCTTTGGGGGTCCTGGGGAGGGTCCCTGTCCCCATTTTGGGGGTCCTGGGGAGGGTCCCTGTCCCCTTTGCGGGTCCTGGGGAGGGTCCCTGCTCCCATTTGGGGGTCCCTGTCCCATTTGGG
>NW_022148676.1:0-10000 GCF_901933205.1 Camarhynchus parvulus | reverse complement strand
TCGGGGGTCTCCGATCCATCCATGGGCCGCAGCCCCAGAGGCCCCAAACAGAGCCCCCAATGAGGCTGGGATCGAATTTTGGGGTTATTCATTTTTACTCTAAAATTTTTGGAATTTTTACTCTGAATTTTTGGGATTTTTACTCTGAAATTTTTGGGCTTCCCCCAAATTCCTTTCCCCCAAACTTTCAGATTTTTGGAAACTTTCTGGATTTTTGATTTCCCCCAAATTTTCACTTTTCCCCCCAGGGATGTTTTGGATTTCACATTTTGGGGTCTTTCTGCCCGGGGTCTGAATTTTTTTGGAGTATTCCAATTTTGGGATTTTTTCTGGGTTTTTACCATATTTTTTGGGGATTCTTCCTCCAGATTTTTTGGAATTTCTCCCATTACTTTCAGGGATTTTTACTCCACATTTTTGTGATTTCTGCCCTAATTTTTAGGATTTATACCCCAAACTTTTGGGATTTCTGTACCATATTTTTCAGATTTCTCCTGCGGATTTTTAGGATTTCTCTCCCAAACTTTTAAGATTTTTGCTCCAAATTTTTGGCATTTCTCCATTTAATTTTGGGAATTTTTCCCCCAAACTTTTCTGTTTTTTTCCCCCAAACATTTGCATTTTTCCCCCCAAATTTTGGGATTTTTTCAGGATTTTTTCCCCCAAACTTTCAGGATTTCCCCCCAGATTTTCAGGATGTTTTGGGGATTTTGGGGCTCGATTTCTGGGGGTCCCTCACTCGCCCAGGGGCACGGGCAGGGGGGGCCCTCGGGGGTCGTCGAACCGATCCATGGGCCGCAGCCCCAGCAGGACCCCCCCCCCCAGCAGGAGCCCCCCCAGCAGGAGCCCCCCCGAGATCAGCCCCATCCAGGCCCCCGGGCCGAAGAAGCCGGCGCAGTCCGAGGCCGCCCCGAAAACGCCGCCGGAGACGTTGAACCCCTGAACCTGCGGGGGGAGAAAAACGGGAATTAATGGGGGGGGGACCTGAAATTGGGGTGGGGGAGGGGTTGGGGTCACCCTGGATTTTTGGGGGTCATTCCACCAGTTTTGGGGTCATTATTTCTCATTTTTGGGGTCATTTTATCTCATTTTGGGGGTTTTTTATTGGGGTTTTTTGTTTTTTTGGGTATTTTTATTTTTTGGAGTATTTCTCATTTTGAGTAATTATTTCTCA
Source organism: Camarhynchus parvulus (assembly GCF_901933205.1). Classification (NCBI taxonomy): domain Eukaryota; kingdom Metazoa; phylum Chordata; class Aves; order Passeriformes; family Thraupidae; genus Camarhynchus; species Camarhynchus parvulus. Next base: position 8,826 of record NW_022148676.1, on the reverse strand, counting down.
TTTTCAGGTAATTATTTCTCATTTTTGGGGTATTTTTTCCTCATGTTTGGAGTCATTTTTCCCTTTTTGGGGGTCCCTTTCTCCCATTTTTGGGGTCATTTTTTCCCATCCCCCCCCCCCAGGAACCCCTGAACCTGCGGGGGGAGAAAAATGGGAATTAATGGGGGGACCTGAAATTGGGGTGGGGGAGGGGTTGGGGTCACCCTGGATTTTTGGGGGGTCATTCCAGCAGTTTTGGGGTCATTATTTCCTTTTTGGGGTCATTTTTTCTCATTTTTGGGGTCATTATTTCTCATTTTTGGGGTCATTTTTTCTCATTTTTGGGGCAATTATTTGTCTTTTTGAGGTGATTTTTTTCTCATTTTTGGGGTCATTTATTTTGAGTTTTGGATTAATTTTTTCTCATTTTTGGAGTCATTTTCCCACATTTTTGGGATAATTATCTCTCATTTTTGGAGCAATTATTTCTCATTTTTGGAGCAATTTTTTCTCATTTTCCGGGTATTTTTTTCTCATTTTCGGGGTATTTTCCTCTCATTTCGAAGTAATTTTTTATTATTTTTTTAGTAATTTTATCGCTTTTTTGGAGTAATTTTTTCACATTTTGGGGTCATTTTATCTCTTTTTTGGGGTAATTTTATCTCATTTTGGGGGTAATTATTTCTATTTTTTAGGGTCATTTTTTCTCATTTTTGGAGTAATTTGTTATCATTTTTGGAGGAACTATTTCTCTTTTTTGAAGTAATTATTTCTCATTTTTGGGGTCATTATTTCTCATTTTTGGGGTCATTTTTTCTCATTTTTGGGGTCATTTTTCCACATTTTTGCGGGTAAATATTTCTCATTTTTGGGCTCATTTTATCTCATTTTGGGGGTAATTATTTCTATTTTTTAGGGTCATTTTTTCTCATTTTTGGAGTAATTTTTTATCATTTTTGGAGGAACCATTTCTCATTTTTGAAGTAATTATTTCTCATTTTTGAAGTAATTATTTCTCATTTTTGAAGTAATTATTTCTCATTTTTGGAGTAATTATTTCTCATTTTTGGGGTATTTTTACCACATTTTTGGGATAATTCTTTCTTACTCTTCAGGTAATTATTTCTCATTTTTGGGGTATTTTTTCCTCATTTTTGGAGTCATTTTTTCCCTTTTTGGGGGTCCCTTTCTCCCATTTTTGGGGTCATTATTTCTCATTTTTGGGGTCATTTTATCTCATTTTGGGGGTAATTACTTCTATTTTTTGGGGTCATTTTTTCTCATTTTTGGAGTAATTTTTGTATAATTTTTGAAGTAATTATTTCTCACTTTTCAGGTAATTATTTCTCATTTTTGAAGTAATTTTTTATCATTTTTGGAGGAACTATTTCTCATTTTTGAAGTAATTATTTCTCATTTTTGGGGTATTTTTTCCTCATGTTTGGAGTCATTTTTCCCCTTTTTGGGGGTCCCTTTCTCCCATTTTTGGGGTCATTTTTTCCCATCCCCCCAGGAACCCCTGAACCTGCGGGGGGAGAAAAATGGGAATTAATGGGGGGACCTGAAATTGGGGTGGGGGAGGGGTTGGGGTCACCCTGGATTTTTGGGGGTCATTCCAGCAGTTTTGGGGTCATTATTTCTCATTTTTGGGGTCATTTTTTCTCATTTTTGGGGTAATTTTTTGTCTTTTTGAGGTGATTTTTTTCTCATTTCTGGGGTCATTTATTTTGAGTTTTGGATTAATTTTTTTCATTTTTGGAGTCATTTTTCCCACATTTTTGGGATAATTTTCTCTCATTTTTGGGAGCAATTATTTCTCATTTTGGAGCAATTTTTCTCATTTTTGGGTATTTTTTTCTCATTTTTGGGTAATTTTTTCTCATTTCGAAATAATTTTTTATTATTTTTTAAGTCATTTTATCTCTTTTTTGGAGTAATTTTTTCACATTTTTGGGGTCATTTTTCCGCATTTTTGGGGTCATTTTATCTCTTTTTTGGAGTAATTATTTCTCATTTTTGGGGTCATTTTATCTCATTTTTGGGGTAATTATTTCTCATTTTTGGGGTCATTTTATCTCATTTTGGGGGTAATTATTTCTATTTTTTGGGTCATTTTTTCTCATTTTTGGAGTAATTTTTTAGCATTTTTGGAGGAACTATTTCTCATTTTTGAAGTAATTATTTCTCATTTTTGGAGTAATTATTTCTCATTTTTGGAGTAATTATTTCTCATTTTTGGGGTATTTTTTCCACATTTTTGGAGTAATTATTTTTCACTTTTCAGGTAATTATTTCTCATTTTTGGGGTATTTTTTCCTCATTTTTGGAGTCATTTTTTCCATTTTTGGGGGTCCCTTTCTCCCATTTTTGGGGTCATTATTTCTCATTTTTGGGGTCATTTTATCTCATTTTGGGGGTAATTACTTCTATTTTTTGGGGTCATTTTTTCTCATTTTTGGAGTAATTTTTTTATAATTTTTGAAGTAATTATTTCTCACTTTTCAGGTAATTATTTCTCATTTTTGGGGTATTTTTTCCTCATGTTTGGAGTCATTTTTCCCCTTTTTGGGGGTCCCTTTCTCCCATTTTTGGGGTCATTTTTTCCCATCCCCCCCCCAGGAACCCCTGAACCTGCGGGGGGAGAAAATGGGAATTAATGGGGGGGGGAACCTGAAATTGGGGTGGGGGAGGGGTTGGGGTCACCCTGGATTTTTGGGGGTCATTCCAGCAGTTTTGGGCTGCGCTCCAGGGGCAGCACCAGGGCCCGGGGTGGGTTTGGGGTTTTTATGGGGGGGTTTGGGGTTTTTTTGTGTTTTTTGAGGATTTTTGGGGTTTTTTTGGGGATTTTTTGGGGGGTTTTTTGAGGTTTTTTGGGGTTTTTTTGTGTTTTTTGGGGGTTTTATGGGTGGTTTTTTGGGGTTTTTATGGGTGGTTTTTCTGGGTATTTTTGGGGGGTATTTTTGGGTATTTTTTGGGGTATTTTGGGGTTTTTTTGGGGTATTTTTGGGTATTTTCATTACCTGCAGGTCCCGTATGTGGATGCCCCAGCCCTGGCTGTGCTCCAGGGGCAGCACCAGGGCCCGGGGTGGGTTTGGGGTTTTTATGGGGCTTTTGGGTGTTTTTGGGGGTTTTTTGAGGTTTTTTTTTTTGGGGTTTTGGGGTTTTTTTTTTTGTGGTTTTTTGGTTGGGGGTTTTTGGGTGGTTTTTTGGGGGTTTTTGGGTGGTTTTTGGGTATTTTTTTTTGGGTATTTTTGGGGTATTTTGGGGGTTTTGGGTATTTTGGGTATTTTTGGTTTTTTGGGTATTTTCATACTGCAGGTGTGGGTTTTGGCTGTGCTCCAGGGGCACACCAGGTTTTTTTGGGGTTTTTTGGGGTTTTTTGGGGTTTTTTTGGGGGGTTTTTTTGTGGTTTTTTGTGTGTTTTTATGGGGTATTTTGGGGTATTTTTGGGTATTTTTGGGGGTATTTTTTTTTGGTTCGCTTATGCGGATCCCAGCCAGGGCGGTGGGCCCAGCCAGGGTTTGGGTATTTTTGGGGATTTTGGGGGTTTTTTGTGTTTTTTACCTGCAGGTCCGATGAGCGTCCCAGCCAGGCTGTGCGGGGCACCCGCAGGCTGGGGCTGGGTTTGGGGTTTTGGGGGGTTTTTGGGTGGTTTTTGGTGTGTTGGTTACCTGCAGGCCCGGATTTGGATCCCCCAGCCAGGGCTGTGCTCCAGGGGCAGCACGCGGGCCCGGGGTGGGTTTGGTTTTTTTTTTTTTTTTTTGGGGTATTTTGGGGGGGTTTTGGGGGTTTTGTGTTTTTTCATTATGCGTCGTATGGGATCCCCCAGCCAGGGCTGTGCTCCAGGGGCAGCACGCGGGCTTGGGGTGGGTTTGGGGGATTTTTGGGGGATTTTTGGGGGGTTTATTTGTGATTTTCATTACCTGCAGGTCCCTGTTGCAGCACCGCCCGGTGGTTTGGGGATTTTTTGGGTGGTTTTTGGTGTGTTGGTTACCTGCAGGTCCCGTATGCGGATCCCCCAGCCAGGGCTGTGCTCCAGGGGCAGCACGCGGGCCCGGGGCTGGGTTTGGGGATTTTTTGGGGGTTTTTGGGTGGTTTTGGTGTGTTAGTTACCTGCAGGTCCCGTATGCGGATCCCCCAGCCAGGGCTGTGCTCCAGGGGCACCACGCCGGCGCCGTCGGTGCCCAAATCGCCGCAGCGCCAGCCCAGGGGGGAGGGGGCGGCCGCGCCGCGCACCAGGAACCGCACGGGGGGGGCCCCGCCCAGGGCCAGGGAGAGCTCGTGGAGCCAGGCCCAGGGCCGGGCGGAGACCGGGAACCAGGCACGGCGTAACAGGAACCTGGGGGAGAGAAATAAATACAAATTAAACCTAAATAAATTCATTAAAATATCCCCCAAAACATCCCAGCCAGGCCCAGGGCCGGGCGGAGACCGGGAACCAGGCACGGCGCAACAGGAACCTGGGGGAGAGAAATAAATACAAATTAAACCTAAATAAATTCATTAAAATATCCCCCAAAACATCCCAGCCAGGCCCAGGGCCGGGCGGAGACCGGGAACCAGGCACGGCGCAGCACGAACCTGGGGGAGAGAAATAAATACAAATTAAACCCAAATAAATTCATTAAAATATCCCAGCCAGGCCCAGGGCCGGGCGGAGACCGGGAACCAGGCACGGCGCAGCACGAACCTGGGGGAGAGAGAATAGACACAAAATAAATCCAAATAAACCTAAAATAAATGAATTAAAATATCCCAGCCAGGCCCAGGGCCGGGCCGAGACCGGGAACCACGCACAGCGCAGCAGGAACCTGGGGGAGAGAAATAAATACAAATTAAACCCAAATAAACCCAAATAAATTCATTAAAATATCCCCCAAAACATCCCAGCCAGGCCCAGGGCCGGGCGGAGACCGGGAACCAGGCACGGCGCAGCACGAACCTGGGGGAGAGAGAATAGACACAAAATAAATCCAAATAAACCTAAAATAAATTCATTAAAATATCCCCCAAAATATCCCAGCCAGGCCTGAGACCAGGAACCACGCATGGCGTAACAGGAACCTGGGGGAGAGAGAAATAAACCTAAATAAACCTAAATAAACTTAAATGAACCTAAATAAACCTAAATAAACCAAATAATCCAAAATAAACTCATTAAAACATTCCCTAAAATATCCCAGCCAGGCCCGAGACCAGGAACCAGGCACGGCGCAGCAGGAACCTGGGGGAAAGAGAATAAACCCAAATAAACCTAAATAAACCAAAATAATCCAAAATATCCAAAATAAACCTATTAAAATATCCCCCAAAACATCCCAGCCAGGCCTGAGACCGGGAACCAGGCATGGCGTAACAGGAACCTGGGGGAGAGAGAATAAACCTAAATAAATCCAAATAAACCTAAAATAAATGAATTAAAATATCCCAGCCAGGCGCAGGGCCGGGCGGAGACCGGGAACCACGCACAGCGCAGCAGGAACCTGGGGGAGAGAGAATAGACACAAAATAAATCCAAATAAACCTAAAATAATCCAAATAATCCAAAATAAACCCAAAAAACCCCATTAATTTATCCCCTAAAATATCCCAGCCAGGCCCAGGGCTGGGCTGAGACCGGGAACCAGGAACGGCACAGCACGAACCTGGGGGAGAGAAAATAAACCCAAATAAACCCAAATAAACCAAAATAATCCAAAATATCCAAAATAAACCTATTAAAATATCCCCCAAAACATCCCAGCCAGGCCTGAGACCGGGAACCAGGAACGGTGTAACAGGAACCTGGGCAGGGGGGGAAATAAATCAAAATAAATCCAAATAAACCTAAAATAATCTAAAATAAATTAATTAAAATATCCCCCAAAACCCCCCCCCGCCCCCCCCCCCCGCCTGGGGGGAACCACCAGACGGTGTAACAGGAACCTGGGCAGGGGGGGAAATAAATCAAAATAAATGAAAATAATCCAAAATAAATCAAAATAAATGAATCAAAATATTCCCTAAAATAACCCAGGGGCAGCCCGAGACCGGGAACCACACACAGCACAACAGGAACCTGGGCAGGGGGAAATAAATCAAAATAAATGAAATTAAACCCAAAATAATCGAAAATAAACTCATTAAAATATTCTCTAAAATATTCCCTAAAATAACCCAGGGGTGGCCCGAGATTGGGAACCAGGAATGGTGTAACAGGAACCTGGGGGAGTTGGAGAAATAAATACAAAATAAATCAAAATAACCCAAAATAGTCCAAATTAACCCAAAAAGTGAAATCTCCGCCCCCAAAAACCCTAAAAAGGAGGGTTAGGATGCAAAAAATCCCCCCCAAAAATGAAAATAAACTCAAAATAACCCCAAAAATGAGAGCCCTGCTCCAAAATCCATCAAATAACCCCAAAAATGAGAGTTTGCCCCAAAAAATCCCAAAATAACCCAAAAAATGAGAGCCTGACACCAAAATCCCCAAAAATCCCAAAATAAACCCAAAAAATCCCAGAATGACCCAAAATAAACCCAGAAAATGAGACCCCAGACAAGAAAATCCCAAAAGAATCCCCAAAAATCCCAAAAATGAGAGGTTCAACCCCAAAAATCCCAATATAACCCCCAAAAAATCCCAAATAAACCCAAAATAAACCCAAAATAAACCAAATTCATCCAAAATAAACCCAAAAAAATGAGATCCCGACACCCAAAAGCCCCAAAAATGAGACCCCCCCGCTCAAAAATCCCAAATGGAAAGCCAAAAATCCCAAAATCAACCAAAATAAAGCAAAATAATCCAAAATAACCCCAAAAATGAGAGGCCAGAGGTGGGAAACCCAAAACCCCAAAAGGAACGGAAAAAAATCCCAAAAATCCCAAGAGAAACCCAAAATAACTCCAGAAAAGACACCCCCACCCCAAAAACCCCAAAAATCCCAAAAATCCCAAAATAACCCCAAAAATGCCAAAATAAACTCAAAAAAATCCCAAAAAACCTCAAAAAAATCCCAAAAGAATCCCCAAAAATCTCAAAAATGAGAGGTTCAACCCCAAAATCCCAAAATAACCCCAAGAATGCGAGAGCCCAGGCCCAAAATAAACCCCAAAAAAATCAAAATAACCCCAAAATGAGAGCCCAGGCCCAAAATAAACCCCAAAAAAATCAAAATAACCCCAAAATGAGAGGTCTGTTGCAAAAATCCCAAAATAGAGGTCTGACCCAAAAATGCCAAAATAAACCCAAAAAAAATCCCAAAAACCTCAAGAAAATCCCAAAAGAATCCCCAAAAATCCCCAAAAATGAGAGGTTCAACCCCAAAATCCCAATATAACCCCAAAAAATCCCAAAATAAACCCAAAAAACCCCAAAATGAACCCAAAAAATCCCAAAATAAACCCAAAAATCTCAAAATAAACCCAAAAAATCCCAAAAACTCAAAAAAAAATCCCAAAAAATCCCAAAAACCCAAGAAAATCCCCAAATAAACCCAAAAATCCCAAAATAAACCCAAAAATCCCCAAATAAACCCAAAAATCCCCAAATAAACCCAAAAAATCCCAAAATAAACCCTAAAATCCCAAAAATCTCAAAAAAATCCCAAAATAAACCCAAAAAATCCCAAATAAACCCAAAAATCCCAAAAATCTCAAAAAATCCCAAACTAAACCCAAAAAATCCCAAAATAAACCCAAAAAATCCCAAAATAAACCCAAAAATCCCCAAATAAACCCAAAAATCTCAAAATAAACCCAAAAATCCCCAAATAAACCCAAAAATCTCAAAATAAACCCCAAAAAATCCCAAATAAACCCCAAAAATCCCAAAATAAACCCAAGAATCCCCAAATAAACCCAAAAATCTCAAAATAAACCCAAAATCCCAAATAAACCCAAAAATCCCAAAAATCTCAAAAAATCCCAAAATAAACCCAAAAATCCCAAAATTAACACAAAAAATCCCAAATAAACCCAAAAATCCCAAAAATCTCAAAAAAATCCCAAAATAAACCCAAAAAATGCCAAACTAAACAGCAAAAAATTCAACATAACCCCAAAAATGAGACCTCTGACCCCAAAAAAACCCCCCTAAAAATCCCAAAATAATCCAAAAAAGAGATCCTGATCCCCAAAAACCCCAAAAATGAAACTTCCCCCCCACCAAAACCCCCCCAAAAAATCCCAAAAAGATGAGACCTCCCCCCCACCCCAAAAATGCCAAATTCAACCCAAAAACCCCAAACAAACCCCAAAGTGACCCCAAAAATTCAAATATAACTCCGGAAAAGACTTCTCCACCCCAAAAAGCCCAAAAATCCCCAAAAAATCCCCAAAAAATCCCCAAAAAATCCCCAAAAAATCCCCAAAAATCCCCAAAAATCCCGAATTCTCCTCACGTGATGTTCAGGGGCTCCCCAAACACGTCCGGGTAGCGCAGAACCAACCTGGGGGGAAAAGGGCTCAGGGCACCCCAAAACCCCAAACAACCCCAAAAAACCCCAAAAACCAGCCCAGGGCACCCCAAAAACACCAAAAAACCCCAAAAAAACCCCCAAATCAGCCCAGGGCACCCCAAAAACACCAAAAACCCAAAAAAAACCCCAAAAACCCCAAAAAACCCCAAAATCAGCCCAGGGCACCCCAAAAACACCAAACAATCCCCAAACAAACCCCAAAAAAACCCAAAATATCCCCTGAAAACCAACCCAGGGCACCCCAAAAACACCAAACAAACCCCAAAAACAAACCCAAAACACCAAACAAACCCCAAAAAACCCCCAAAATCAGCCCAAGGGACCCCCAAACCCCAAACAAACCCCAAAAAACTGCCTTAAAACCAGCCCAGGGCACCCCAAAAAC
>NW_022148675.1:0-10000 GCF_901933205.1 Camarhynchus parvulus | reverse complement strand
GTTTTCTGTCCTGGCACAGTTTCTCCTTGCGAGACATAGTGAGAAAGCTTTTTCTAAGGTGTAGGTGACAAGAGACGCTAAAGGACAAAACGAAGCAGCACAACACTGGCATTGTGTGTGCATTTTGCAAACTGATGGAAAACAGTACCTTACCACTCTCCTGCCTTTTGCATTCACATGAATATTGAAAAAGAAGGAGTTTTGGACAACTTTCTTTTCCTTGGTGCAAAACACTGTACAAACCTTTGTGCAACCTCTAGAACACGATAGGAGATGTTTTCTGTCCTGGCACAGTTTCTCCTTGCGAGACATAGTGAGAAAGCTTTTTCTAAGGTGTAGGTGACAAGAGACGCTAAAGGACAAAAACGAAGCAGCACAACACTGGCATTGTGTGTGCATTTTGCAAACTGATGGAAAACAGTACCTTACCACTCTCCTGCCTTTTGCATTCACATGAATATTGAAAAGAAGGAGTTTTGGACAACTTTCTTTTCCTTGGTGCAAAACACTGTACAAACCTTTGTGCAACCTCTAGAACACGATAGGAGATGTTTTCTGTCCTGGCACAGTTTCTCCTTGCGAGACATAGTGAGAAAGCTTTTTCTAAGGTGTAGGTGACAAGAGACGCTAAAGGACAAAACGAAGCAGCACAACACTGGCATTGTGTGTGCATTTTGCAAACTGATGGAAAACAGTACCTTACCACTCTCCTGCCTTTTGCATTCACATGAATATTGAAAAAGAAGGAGTTTTGGACAACTTTCTTTTCCTTGGTGCAAAACACTGTACAAACCTTTGTGCAACCTCTAGAACACGATAGGAGATGTTTTCTGTCCTGGCACAGTTTCTCCTTGCGAGACATAGTGAGAAAGCTTTTTCTAAGGTGTAGGTGACAAGAGACGCTAAAGGACAAAACGAAGCAGCACAACACTGGCATTGTGTGTGCATTTTGCAAACTGATGGAAAACAGTACCTTACCACTCTCCTGCCTTTTGCATTCACATGAATATTGAAAAAGAAGGAGTTTTGGACAACTTTCTTTTCCTTGGTGCAAAACACTGTACAAACCTTTGTGCAACCTCTAGAACACGATAGGAGATGTTTTCTGTCCTGGCACAGTTTCTCCTTGCGAGACATAGTGAGAAAGCTTTTTCTAAGGTGTAGGTGACAAGAGACGCTAAAGGACAAAACGAAGCAGCACAACACTGGCATTGTGTGTGCATTTTGCAAACTGATGGAAAACAGTACCTTACCACTCTCCTGCCTTTTGCATTCACATGAATATTGAAAAAGAAGGAGTTTTGGACAACTTTCTTTTCCTTGGTGCAAAACACTGTACAAAACCTTTGTGCAACCTCTAGAACACGATAGGAGATGTTTTCTGTCCTGGCACAGTTTCTCCTTGCGAGACATAGTGAGAAAGCTTTTTCTAAGGTGTAGGTGACAAGAGACGCTAAAGGACAAAAACGAAGCAGCACAACACTGGCATTGTGTGTGCATTTTGCAAACTGATGGAAAACAGTACCTTACCACTCTCCTGCCTTTTGCATTCACATGAATATTGAAAAAGAAGGAGTTTTGGACAACTTTCTTTTCCTTGGTGCAAAACACTGTACAAACCTTTGTGCAACCTCTAGAACACGATAGGAGATGTTTTCTGTCCTGGCACAGTTTCTCCTTGCGAGACATAGTGAGAAAGCTTTTTCTAAGGTGTAGGTGACAAGAGACGCTAAAGGACAAAACGAAGCAGCACAACACTGGCATTGTGTGTGCATTTTGCAAACTGATGGAAAACAGTACCTTACCACTCTCCTGCCTTTTGCATTCACATGAATATTGAAAAAGAAGGAGTTTTGGACAACTTTCTTTTCCTTGGTGCAAAACACTGTACAAACCTTTGTGCAACCTCTAGAACACGATAGGAGATGTTTTCTGTCCTGGCACAGTTTCTCCTTGCGAGACATAGTGAGAAAGCTTTTTCTAAGGTGTAGGTGACAAGAGACGCTAAAGGACAAAACGAAGCAGCACAACACTGGCATTGTGTGTGCATTTTGCAAACTGATGGAAAACAGTACCTTACCACTCTCCTGCCTTTTGCATTCACATGAATATTGAAAAAGAAGGAGTTTTGGACAACTTTCTTTTCCTTGGTGCAAAACACTGTACAAACCTTTGTGCAACCTCTAGAACACGATAGGAGATGTTTTCTGTCCTGGCACAGTTTCTCCTTGCGAGACATAGTGAGAAAGCTTTTTCTAAGGTGTAGGTGACAAGAGACGCTAAAGGACAAAACGAAGCAGCACAACACTGGCATTGTGTGTGCATTTTGCAAACTGATGGAAAACAGTACCTTACCACTCTCCTGCCTTTTGCATTCACATGAATATTGAAAAAGAAGGAGTTTTGGACAACTTTCTTTTCCTTGGTGCAAAACACTGTACAAACCTTTGTGCAACCTCTAGAACACGATAGGAGATGTTTTCTGTCCTGGCACAGTTTCTCCTTGCGAGACATAGTGAGAAAAGCCTTTTCTAAGGTGTAGGTGACAAGAGACGCTAAAGGACAAAACGAAGCAGCACAACACTGGCATTGTGTGTGCATTTTGCAAACTGATGGAAAACAGTACCTTACCACTCTCCTGCCTTTTGCATTCACATGAATATTGAAAAAGAAGGAGTTTTGGGACAACTTTCTTCCTTGGTGCAAAACACTGTACAAACCTTTGTGCAACCTCTAGAACACGATAGGAGATGTTTTCTGTCCTGGCACAGTTTCTCCTTGCGAGACATAGTGAGAAAGCTTTTTCTAAGGTGTAGGTGACAAGAGACGCTAAAGGACAAAAACGAAGCAGCACAACACTGGCATTGTGTGTGCATTTTGCAAACTGATGGAAAACAGTACCTTACCACTCTCCTGCCTTTTGCATTCACATGAATATTGAAAAAGAAGGAGTTTTGGACAACTTTCTTTTCCTTGGTGCAAAACACTGTACAAACCTTTGTGCAACCTCTAGAACACGATAGGAGATGTTTTCTGTCCTGGCACAGTTTCTCCTTGCGAGACATAGTGAGAAAGCTTTTTCTAAGGTGTAGGTGACAAGAGACGCTAAAGGACAAAACGAAGCAGCACAACACTGGCATTGTGTGTGCATTTTGCAAACTGATGGAAAACAGTACCTTACCACTCTCCTGCCTTTTGCATTCACATGAATATTGAAAAAGAAGGAGTTTTGGACAACTTTCTTTCCCTTGGTGCAAAACACTGTACAAACCTTTGTGCAACCTCTAGAACACGATAGGAGATGTTTTCTGTCCTGGCACAGTTTCTCCTTGCGAGACATAGTGAGAAAGCTTTTTCTAAGGTGTAGGTGACAAGAGACGCTAAAGGACAAAAACGAAGCAGCACAACACTGGCATTGTGTGTGCATTTTGCAAACTGATGGAAAACAGTACCTTACCACTCTCCTGCCTTTTGCATTCACATGAATATTGAAAAAGAAGGAGTTTTGGACAACTTTCTTTTCCTTGGTGCAAAACACTGTACAAACCTTTGTGCAACCTCTAGAACACGATAGGAGATGTTTTCTGTCCTGGCACAGTTTCTCCTTGCGAGACATAGTGAGAAAGCTTTTTCTAAGGTGTAGGTGACAAGAGACGCTAAAGGACAAAACGAAGCAGCACAACACTGGCATTGTGTGTGCATTTTGCAAACTGATGGAAAACAGTACCTTACCACTCTCCTGCCTTTTTGCATTCACATGAATATTGAAAAAGAAGGAGTTTTGGACAACTTTCTTTTCCTTGGTGCAAAACACTGTACAAACCTTTGTGCAACCTCTAGAACACGATAGGAGATGTTTTCTGTCCTGGCACAGTTTCTCCTTGCGAGACATAGTGAGAAAGCTTTTTCTAAGGTGTAGGTGACAAGAGACGCTAAAGGACAAAACGAAGCAGCACAACACTGGCATTGTGTGTGCATTTTGCAAACTGATGGAAAACAGTACCTTACCACTCTCCTGCCTTTTGCATTCACATGAATATTGAAAAAGAAGGAGTTTTGGACAACTTTCTTTTCCTTGGTGCAAAACACTGTACAAACCTTTGTGCAACCTCTAGAACACGATAGGAGATGTTTTCGGTCCTGGCACAGTTTCTCCTTGCGCAGACATAGTGAGAAAGCTTTTTCTAAGGTGTAGGTGACAAGAGACGCTAAAGGCCATAACGAAGCAGCACAACACTGGCATTGTGTGTGCATTTTGCAAACTGATGGAAAACAGTACCTTACCACTCTCCTGCCTTTTGCATTCACATGAATATTGAAAAAGAAGGAGTTTTGGACAACTTTCTTTTCCTTGGTGCAAAACACTGTACAAACCTTTGTGCAACCTCTAGAACACGATAGGAGATGTTTTCTGTCCTGGCACAGTTTCTCCTTGCGAGACATAGTGAGAAAGCTTTTTCTAAGGTGTAGGTGACAAGAGACGCTAAAGGACAAAACGAAGCAGCACAACACTGGCATTGTGTGTGCATTTTGCAAACTGATGGAAAACAGTACCTTACCACTCTCCTGCCTTTTGCATTCACATGAATATTGAAAAGAAGGAGTTTTGGACAACTTTCTTTTCCTTGGTGCAAAACACTGTACAAACCTTTGTGCAACCTCTAGAACACGATAGGAGATGTTTTCTGTCCTGGCACAGTTTCTCCTTGCGAGACATAGTGAGAAAGCTTTTTCTAAGGTGTAGGTGACAAGAGACGCTAAAGGACAAAACGAAGCAGCACAACACTGGCATTGTGTGTGCATTTTGCAAACTGATGGAAAACAGTACCTTACCACTCTCCTGCCTTTTGCATTCACATGAATATTGAAAAAGAAGGAGTTTTGGACAACTTTCTTTTCCTTGGTGCAAAACACTGTACAAACCTTTGTGCAACCTCTAGAACACGATAGGAGATGTTTTCTGTCCTGGCACAGTTTCTCCTTGCGAGACATAGTGAGAAAGCTTTTTCTAAGGTGTAGGTGACAAGAGACGCTTAAAGGACAAAACGAAGCAGCACAACACTGGCATTGTGGGTGCATTTTGCAAACTGATGGAAAACAGTACCTTACCACTCTCCTGCCTTTTTGCATTCACATGAATATTGAAATAGAAGGAGTTTTGGACAACTTTCTTTTCCTTGGTGCAAAACACTCTGCAAACCTTTGTGCAACCTCTAGAACACGATAGGAGATGTTTTCTGTCCTGGCACAGTTTCTCCTTGCGAGATATAGTGAGAAAGCTTTTTCTAAGGTGTAGGTGACAAGAGACGCTAAAGGACAAAACGAAGCAGCACAACACTGGCATTGTGTGTGCAGCTTGCAAACTGATGGAAAACAGTACCTTACCACTCTCCTGCCTTTTGCATTCACATGAAAATTGTAATAGAAGGAGTTTTGGACGAGTTTCTTTTCCTTGGTGCAAAAACACTCTACAAACCTTTGTGCAACCTCTAGAACACGATAGGAGATGTTTTCTGTCCTGGCACAGTTTCTCCTTGCGAGATATAGTGAGAAAGCTTTTTCTAAATTGTAGGTGACAAGAGACGCTAAAGGCCAAGAACGAAGCAGCACAACACTATTATTGTGGGTGCACTTTGCAAACTGATGGAAAACAGTACCTTACCACTCTCCTGCCTTTTGCATTCACATGAATATTGCAATAGAAGGAGTTTTGGACAACTTTCTTTTCCTTGGTGCAAAACACTCTGCAAACATTTGTGCAACCCCGAGAAAACGATAGGAGATGTTTTCTGTCCTGCACAGTTTCTCCTTGCGAGACATAGTGGGAAAGCTTTATCTAAGGTGTAGGTGACAAGAGACGCTAAAGGCCAAGAACGAAGCAGGACAACATTGGCATTGCGGGTTCACTTTCAAACTGGTAGAAAACAGTACCTTACCACTCTCCTGCCTTTTGCATTCACATGAATATTGCAATAGAAGGAGTTTTGGACAACTTTCTTTTCCTTGGTGCAAAACACTCTGCAAACCTTTGTGCAACCCCGAGAAAACGATAAGAGATGTTTTCTGTCCTGGCACAGTTTCTCCTTGCGAGACATAGTGAGAAAGCTTTTTCTAAGGTGTAGCTGACAAGAGACGCTAAAGGACAAAGACGAAAAAAAAAAAAGAAAAGAAAAAAAAAGCAGCACAACACTGGCATTGTGTGTGCGGGTTGCAAACTGATAGAAAACAGTACCTTACCACTCTCCTGCCTTTTCCATTCACATGAATATTGCAAAAGAAGGAGTTTTGATTTCTTTGGCAGGGAGACCTTGGTGCAAAACACTCTACAAAACTTTGTGCAACCTCTAGAACACGATAGGAGATGTTTTCTGTCCTGGCACAGTTTCTCCTTGCGAGACATATTGAGAAAGCTTTTTCTAAGTTTTAGGTGACAAGAGACGCTTAAAGGCCAAAAACGAAGCAGCACAACACTGGCATTGTGGGTGCAGCTTGCAAACTGGTAGAAAACAGTACCTTACCACTCTCCTGCCTTTTGCATTCACATGAATATTGCAATAGAAGGAGTTTTGGACGACTTTCTTTTCCTTGGTGCAAAACACTCTGCAAACCTTTGTGCAACCTCTAGAACACGATAGGAGATGTTTTCTGTCCTGGCACAGTTTCTCCTTGCGAGACATAGTGGGAAAGCTTTTTCTAAGGTGTAGGGGAGAATAGACGCTAAAGGCCAAGAACGAGGCAGCACAACACTGGCATTGTAGGTGCATTTTGCAAACTGATGGAAAACAGTACCTTACCACTCTCCTGCCTTTTGTATTCACATTAAAATTTTAATACAAGAAGTTTTGGACGACTTTCTTTTCCTTCGTGCAAAACGCTCTGCAAACCTTTCTGCAACCTCTAGAACACGATAGGAGATGTTTTCTGTCCTGGCACACTTTCTCCTTGCGAGACATCGTGGGAAAGCTTTCTCTAAGATTTAGGTGTCCTGAGACGCTTAAGGCCAAGAACGAAGCAGCACAACACTGGCATTGTGGGTGCAGCTTGCAAACTGATAGAAAGCAGAACCTTACCACTCTCCTGCCTTTTGCATTCACATGAATATTGCAATAGAAGGAGTTTTGGACGACTTTCTTTTCCTTGGTGCAAAACACTCTGCAAACCTTTGTGCAACCTCTAGAACACGATAGGAGATGTTTTCTGTCCTGGCACAGTTTCTCCTTGCGCGAAGACATATTGTTGAAAGCTTTTTCTAAGGTGTAGGTGACAAGAGACGCCTTAAAGCGAAACCCGCTCCAAAACTCCGAAACGAAGGCAAGAAAAAAATCAAAAAAAAATCTCCCCGGGAGAAAAGAAATCCCAAAAACCAAGGCCGGGCCCCCGCCGCGTCACCCCCCCCCCCCCCACCCAAAGCGGGAACCAGCAAAAGCCCGGCGAAGGCCGCTTCGCCGCAAGAGAGAGGGGGCTCCTCAAGAAGAACGAAGCAGCACAACACTGGGATTGTGGTTGCAGCTTGCAAACTGATAGAAAACAGTACCTTACCACTCTCCTGCCTTTTGCATTCACATGAATATTGCAAAAGAAGGAGTTTTGGACGACTTTCTTTTCCTTGGTGCAAAACACTCTGCAAACATTTGTGCAACCTCTAGAACACGATAGGAGATGTTTTCTGTCCTGGCACAGTTTCTCCTTGCGAGACATAGTGGGAAAGCTTTTTCTAAGGTGTAGGTGACAAGAGACACTAAAGGCCAAGAACGAAGCAGCACAACACTGGCATTGTGTGTGCAGCTTGCAAACTTATGGAAAACAGTACCTTACCACTCTCCTGCCTTTTGCATTCACATGAAAATTGCAATAGAAGGAGTTTTGGACGACTTTCTTTTCCTTGGTTCAAAACACTCTGCAAACCTTTCTGCAACCTCTAGAACACGATAGGAGATGTTTTCTGTCCTGGCACAGTTTCTCCTTGCGAGACATAGTGAGAAAGCTTTTTCTAAGGTGTAGGTGACCAGAGACGCTAAAGGCCAAGAACGAAGCAGCACAACGCTGGCATTGTAGGTGCATTTTGCAAACTGATGGAAAACAGTACCTTACCACTCTCCTGCCTTTTGTATTCACATTAAAATTTTAATACAAGGAGTTTTGGACAACTTTCTTTTCCTTGGTGCAAAACACTCTGCAAACCTTTGTGCAACCTCTAGAACACGATAGGAGATGTTTTCTGTCCTGGCACAGTTTCTCCTTGCGAGACATAGTGAGAAAGCTTTTTCTAAGGTGTAGGTGACAAGAGACGCTAAAGGCCAAGAACGAAGCAGCACAACACTGGCATTGTGGGTGCATTTTGCAAACTGATAGAAAACAGCACCTTACCACTCTCCTGCCTTTTGCATTCACATTAAAATTGTAATAGAAGGAGTTTTGGACGACTTTCTTTTCCTTGGTGCAAAACACTCTGCAAACCTTTGTGCAACCTCTAGAACACGATAGGAGATGTTTTCTGTCCTGGCACAGTTTCTCCTTGCGAGACATAGTGGGAAAGCTTTTTCTAAGGTGTAGGTGACAAGAGACGCTAAAAGGCGAAGAACGAAGCAGCACAACACTGGCATTGTGGGTGCACTTTGCAAACTGATGGAAAACAGTACCTTACCACTCTCCTGCCTTTTGCATTCACATGAAAATTGCAATAGAAGGAGTTTTGGACAACTTTCTTTTCCCTTGGTGCAAAACACTCTGCAAACCTTTGTGCAACCCGAGAACACGATAGGAGGTGTTTTGTGTCCTGGCACAGTTTCTCCTTGCGAGACATAGTGAGAAAGCTTTTTCTAAGGTGTAGGTGACAAGAGACGGTTAAAGGCCAAGAACGAAGCAGCACAACATTGGCATTGTGTGTGCACTTTGCAAACTGATAGAAAACAGTACCTTACCACTCTCCTGCCTTTTGCATTCACATGAATATTGCAATAGAAGGAGTTTTGGACAACTTTCTTTTCCTTGGTGCAAAACACTCTGCAAACCTTTGTGCAACCTCTAGAACACGATAGGAGATGTTTTCTGTCCTGGCACAGTTTCTCCTTGCGAGACATAGTGGGAAAGCTTTTTCTAAGGTGTAGGTGACAAGGGACGCTTAAAGACGAAACGAAGCGGAGCACCAACACTGGCGTTGTGGGTGCATTTTGCAAACTGATGGCAGAAGCAGCCTCCTCGCGGCCGCCACCCTTTAAAGGGTGCACCGCAAAACACGAGCAGAAATTTGTGCAGTTGCAAACTGATAGAAAACAGTACCTTACCACTCTCCTGCCTTTTCCATTCACATGAATATTGTAATAGAAGGAGTTTTGGACGACTTTCTTTTCCTTGGTTGAAAACACTCTGCAAACCTTTGTGCAACCTCTAGAACATGATCGGAGATGTTTTCTGTCCTGGCACAGTTTCTCCTTGAGAGACATATTGGGAAAGCTTTTTCTAAGATGTAGGTGACTAAAGACGCTAAAGGCCAAGAACGAAGCAGCACAACACTGGCATTGTGGGTGCACTTTGCAAACTGATGGAAAACAGTACCTTACCACTCTCCTGCCTTTTGCATTCACATGAATATTGCAATAGAAGGAGTTTTGGACGACTTTCTTTTCCTTGGTGCAAAATACTCTGCAAAACTTCTCAGGGGTTGCAATATGAGAGAGGCCCAGCAGATATGGACTATCGCATTAATAATCCAGTGAATCTGTTCTAGATGAATGAGATTTGAATAGAGGACTTGGGAGGACTTGAGCAAATTGGGCTCCCCTGTAGCTGTCTTAGGCTCCATGTCCTCTCTTACAGGTCAGGATAAAGGATCACAGTTGGGAGTCAGTTGCTGATTTCCTGTGACTAGGAATGTACTCTGAAAATAAATGGCTAATACCAGCTTGTTCCAGTCTTGTAATTGTTAAGACACTGAAAAATTGTAATATGATTTTGGCTATCATATTATGACTTTTAGACTGAAAGAGTATAAGATAAAATG
>NW_022148674.1:0-10024 GCF_901933205.1 Camarhynchus parvulus | reverse complement strand
ATTTTCCCCATTTTTGTGTGTTTTTTTCCCCTATTTTTCCCCTTTATTTCCCATTTTTGTGTGTGTTTTTTCCCTATTTTTTCCCTTTTTTCCCCCATTTTTGGGTGGTTTTTTCCCCTATTTTTTCCCTTCATTCCCATTTAATTCCCCCTTTTTTCCCCATTTTTGTGTGTATTTTTTCCCCTATTTTTCCCCTTTTTTTCCCATTTTTGGGTGGTTTTTTCCCCTATTTTTCCCCTTTTTTCCCCATTTTTGGTTTGCCCGGTTTTTCCCCTATTTTTCCCCCTTCATTTTTCCCCATTTTTGTGTGTGTTTTTCCCCCTATTTTTCCCCTTTATTCCCCATTTTTGTGTGTGTTTTTCCCTTATTTTTCCCCTTTTTTCCCCATTTTTGTGTGTGTTTTTCCCCTATTTTTCCCCTTTATTCCCCATTTTTGTGTGTATTTTTTCCCCTATTTTTCCCCCTTCATTTTTCCCCATTTTTGTGTGTTTTTTCCCCTATTTTTCCCCTTTTTTCCCCATTTTTGTGTGTATTTTTTCCCTATTTTTCCCTTTTTTCCCCATTTTTGGGCGGTTTTTTCCCCTATTTTTCCCCTTTTTTCCCCATTTTTGTGTGTATTTTTTCCCCTATTTTTCCCCTTTTTTTCCCATTTTTGTGTGGTTTTTCCCCCTATATTTTTTCCCCTTTATTCCCATTTATTTCCCCCTTTTTTCCCCATTTTTTGGGCGGTTTTTTCCCCTATTTTTCCCCTTTATTCCCCATTTTTGGGTGGTTTTTCCCCATTTTTGTGTGTGTTTTTCCCCCTATTTTTCCCCTTTTTTTCCCATTTTTGTGTGGTTTTTCCCCCTATATTTTTTCCCCTTTATTCCCATTTATTTCCCCCTTTTTTCCCCATTTTTGGGCGGTTTTTTCCCCTATTTTTCCCCTTTTTTCCCCATTTTTGGGTGGTTTTTTCCCATTTTTGTGTGTGTGTTTTTCCCTATTTTTCCCCTTTTTCCCCATTTTTGAAGCGCGGTTTTTTCCCCCTATTTTTCCCCTTTATTCCCCACCCCTTTTGGGTGGTTTTTCCCCTATTTTTCCCTTTTTCCCATTTTTTGTGTGGTTTTTCCCCCTATATTTTTTCCCCTTTATTCCCATTTATTTCCCCCTTTTTTCCCCCATTTTTGGGTGGTTTTTTCCCCTATTTTTCCCCTTTTTTCCCCATTTTTGGGCGGTTTTTTCCCCTATTTTTCCCCCTTCATTCCCATTTATTTTCCTCTTTTTATTCCCATTTTTGTGTGTGTTTTTTCCCCTATTTTTCCCCTTTTTTTCCCCATTTTTTTTTTTTCCCCTTTTTTGTGTGTGTTTTTCCCCTATTTTTCCCCTTTTTTCCCCATTTTTGTGTGTGTTTTTTCCCCTATTTTTCCCCTTTTTTCCCATTTTTGGGTGGTTTTTTCCCCTATTTTTCCCCTTTTTTCCCCATTTTTGTGTGTGTTTTTCCCCCTATTTTTCCCCTTTTTTTCCCATTTTTTGCAGTTTTTTTGGCCGCCCTTGACCCCGGCGCCGCCGGAAATGCCGGGAAGCGGCGGCGCCGCCTCCGCGCAGCTTTGGGCCCCAAACCCCCAAAAACGGGAACCGAAAACGGCCAAAAACGAACGCGGCACCTCCGGGGGCCCAAAATTCAAATTTCGCTCTCGGAGCCGCTGGAGCGCGGCCCCGGCCCCGCCCAGAGCCCGGAATGCGAGAGTTTCACCCAAAAATCCGAGATTTTACCCCAAAAATCCGACATTTTCACTCCAAAATCGCGGATTTTACCCCAAAAATCCGAGATTTTACCAAAAAACAAAAATTTCACATTTCACAAATTACACAAAAATTTTCACCAAAATCCGAGATTTTCACCCAAAAATCCGACATTTTAACCCAAAAATCCGACCCAAAAGTCCGAGATTTTCACCCAAAAATCTGAGATTTTCACTCCAAAATCGCGGATTTTACCCCAAAAATCCCAAATTTTCACCCAAAAATCCGACATTTTACCCCAAAAATCCGAGATTTTCACCCAAAAATCCCAAATTTTACCCTGAAAATCCCAAGTTTTCACCCAAAATCCCAAATTTTAACACAAAAATATCAACATTTCACCCAAAAATCCCAAATTTTCACCCAAAAATCCGAGATTTGCACCCAAAAATCCCAGATTTTACCCCCCAAATCCGAGATTTTCAACCAAAAACCCGGATTTTAACCCAAAAATCCGAGATTTTCAACCAAAAATCCGCGAGTTTCACCCAAAATCCCAAATTTTCACCCAAAAATCCGAGATTTTCACCCAAAAATCCGAGATTTTCACCCAAAATCCCAAATTTTCACCCAAAAATCCGAGATTTTCAACCAAAAATCCGACATTTTACCCCAAAAATCCGAGATTTTAACCCAAAAATACCAAATTTTCACCCCAAAATCCCAGATTTTACCCCAAAATCCCAAATTTTCACCCAAAAATCCCAAATTTTACCCCAAAAATCCGAGATTTTAACCCAAAAATCCGAGATTTTCACCCCAAAATCGCGGATTTTACCCCAAAAAACTCGGATTTTACCCCAAAAATCCGAGATTTTCACCCAAAAATCCCAAATTTTCCCCCCAAAATCCGAGATTTTAACCCAAAAATACCAAATTTTCACCCCAAAATCCCAAATTTTCATCCAAAAATCCCCGATTTTAACCCAAAAATCCGAGATTTTACCCCAAAAATCCGCGAGTTTCACCCAAAATCCCAAATTTTACCCCAAAAATCCGAGATTTTAACCCAAAATCCGACATTTTCACCCAAAAATCCCAGATTTTCACCCCAAAATCGTGGATTTTACCCCAAAAATCTGAGATTTTACCCCAAAAATACCAAATTTTCACCCAAAAATCCGAGATTTTCACCCAAAAATCCCAAATTTTACCCTGAAAATCCCAAATTTTCACCCAAAATCCCAAATTTTAACACAAAAATATCAACATTTCACCCAAAAATCCCAAATTTTCACCCAAAAATCCGAGATTTGCACCCAAAAATCCCAGATTTTACCCCCAAAATCCGAGATTTTCAACCAAAAACCCGGATTTTACCCCAAAAATCCACGAGTTTCACCCAAAATCCCAAATTTTACCCCAAAAATCTGAGATTTTCACCCAAAATCCCAAATTTTACCCCAAAATCCGAGATTTTCACCCAAAAATCCGAGATTTTCACCCAAAATTCCAAATTTTCCCCCCAAAATCCGAGATTTTACCCCCAAATCCGAGATTTTCAACCAAAAATCCGAGATTTTCACCCAAAATCGCGGATTTTACCCCAAAAATCCGAGATCTTAACCCAAAAATCCGAGATCTTAACCCAAAAATCCCAGATTTTACCCCAAAATCCCAAATTTTCACCCAAAAATCCCAGATTTTCACCCCAAAATCGCGGATTTTACCCCAAAAATCCCAGATTTTCACCCAAAATTGGGATTGATTTACGGGTTTGTGCCAAAAATTTGGGATTTTAACCCAAAGTTTGGGATTTTTATTAAAAATTTCGAGATTAAAAAAAAAAAATCGGGATTTTACCCCAAAATTCGGGATTTTTATAAAAGAATTTGAGATTTTTAAATCAAGATTTTTACCCAAACCCTCTGAATTTTACCCCAAAATTCGGGATTTTTACCCCAAAATTTGGAATTGGGAAAAAATCTGGAATTTTTTACCCCAAAAATCCGAGATTTTACCCCAAAAATTGGGATTGATTGACGAGTTTGTGCCAAAAATTGGGGATTTGCACCAAAAAAATTGGGATTTTACCCCAAAAATCCGAGATTTTAAACTCAAAAATTGGGATTTATTTGTGAGTTTACGAAAAAATTCGGGATTTTGACCCAAAAATTGGGATTCATCCGGCAGTTTGTGCCAAAAAGTCGGGATTTTTACCCCAAATTTGGGATTTTTGTTAAAAAATTAGAATTTTACCTCGAGAATCCGAGATTTGAACCCAAAATTGGGATCGATTTGGGAGCTTGTGCCAAAAATTCGGGATTTGAACCAAAATTTGGGATTTCTTTTAAAAAAATGGGGATTTCTACCCCCAAATTTGGGATTTAAAAACCTGGGATTTGAACCAAAATTTGGGATTTTACCCCAAAAAATCTGAGATTTTAACCCAAAACTTGGGATTGATTTGTGAGTTTGTGCCAAAAATTTGGGATTTTTATTAAAAAATTGGGATTTTACCTCATAAATCCGAGATTTTTACCCAATTTTGGGGTTTATTTGTGAGTTGACGCCCAAAAAAATCGGAATTTTGGACTCCAAAAATTGGGGGTTTTACCCCAAAATTTGGGATTAAAGAAAAATCGGGAATTTTACCCCGAAATTCGAGATTTTTATCACGAAATTTGGGATTTTTTTCCTAAAAATTCTGGATTTGAACCTAAAAATTTGGGATTTGTGAGTTCATGCAAAAAAATTTCTCTATTTTGCCCCAAAATTCGGGATTTTAAAAATAAAAATCAGAATTTTTACCCAAAAAATCCGACGTTTTCACCCAAAATTTGGGATTTATTTGGGAGTTTATGCCAAAAATCTGGGATTTGAACCCCAAATTTGGGATTTTCTTTTAAAAAATTGGGATTTTTCCCCCAAAATTGGGATTGATTTGGGAGTCTTGGGATTTTTATTTAAAAATTTGGGATTTGACCCCAAAAATTCAGGATTTTAACCCAAACTTTTATTATTTCACCCCAAAAAAATCAGCATTTTAACAAGAAATTTAGGATTTCACCCCAAAAAAATTGGGACTTCACCCCAAAAATTTATTATTTGACCCCAAAAATTCAGGATTTTTACCCCAAATTTTATTATTTCACCCCAAAAAAATCGGGATTTTACCCCAAAAATTCAGGATTTTTACCCAAAATTTTGTTATTTCGCACCAAAAAGGGATTTTAACAAAAAATTATGATTTCACCCCCCAAAAATTGGGATTTTACCCGAAAAATTTGGGATTTGACCCCAAAAATTCAGGATTTTAACCCAAACTTTTATTATTTCACCCCAAAAAAATCGGCATTTTAACAAGAAATTCAGGATTTTACCACAAAAAATTATGATTTCACCCCAAAAAATTGGGATTTTACCCCAAAAATTCCGGATTTTACCCCAAAAGTCTGGGATTTTAGGAAAAAAATTCGGGATTTGACGCCAAGAAATTCATTCTTTTCCCGCCGAAATTCGGGATTTTGACCCCAAATGTGGGGATTTTGACCCCACAGTTCGGGTGGGTTTGTTCACCCGTGGGAATTTGAGGGGTTTTTTTGCTGATTTTTGGGGTTTTTGGGCCATTTTGGGTCGAGCGGGAACCGAAACCGAGCGGGGGAGGGGCCGGGGCGGGGCCGGGAGCGGAAATTTGGGCTGAGAAAGGAGAAATTTGGGGTCCTGGTGAGGATTTGGGGTGAGAAAGGAGAAATTTGGGGTCCTGGGGAGGGTTTGGGGTGAGAAAGGAGAAATTTGGGGTCCTGGTGAGGATTTGGGGTGAGAAAGGAGAAATTTGGGGTCCTGGTGAGAATTTGGGGTCACAAAAGGGAAATTTGGGGTTCTGGTCAGGTTTGGGGGAGAAATTTGGGGTCCTGGGGAGGATTTGGGGTGAGAAAGGGAAATTTGGGGTCCTGGTCAGGTTTGGGGGAGAAATTTGGGGTCCTGGGGGAGGGTTTGGGGTCGGGGAGGGGAAATTTGGGGTCACAAAAGGGAATTTTGGGGTCCTGGGGAGGGTTTGGGGTTCCGGAAGAGATTTTGGGGTTCGGGAGGAGAAATTTGGGGTTTCTGGGGAGGATTTGGGGTCCATGGGGAGGTTTTGGGGTGGGGGAGGAGAAATTTGGGGTCACGGGAGGGGTTTTGGGGTCACGGAAAGGATTTTTGGGGTCCCTGGGGAGGTTTTGGGGTGGGGGAAGCAATTTTGGGGTCCCTGAGGGGATTTTAGGATGGGGGAGGAGAAATTTGGGGTTTGGGAGGAGAAATTTGGGGTCCCTGGGGAGGTTTTGGGGTCCGTGAAAAGGTTTTGGGGTCCCTGAAGAAATTTTGGGGTCAGGGAGGAGAAATTTGGGGTTCCTGGTCAGGTTTGGGGTCACAGAAAGGATTTTTGGGGTTCCCAGTAAGGTTTTGGGGTGGGGGAAGAAATTTTGGGGTCTCTGAAGAAATTTTGGGGTCAGGGAGGAGATTTTGGGGTCCATGGGGAGGATTTGGGGTCACAAAAGGGAAATTTGGGGTCCTGGTCAGGTTTGGGGGAGAAATTTGGGGGTTTCTGGGGAGGATTTGGGGTCGGGGAGGAGATTTTGGGGTCCCTGGGGAGGATTTGGGGGTCCCTGGGGAGGTTTTTGGGGGTGGGGAAGCGATTTTGGGGTCCCTGAAAATATTTTGGGGTCGGGGAGGAGAAATTTGGGGTCACAGGAGGGGTTTTGGGGTCCGTGAAAAGGTTTTGGGGTCCCTGAAGAAATTTTGGGGTCAGGGAGGAGAAATTTGGGGTTCCTGGTCAGGTTTGGGGTCACAGAAAGGATTTTTGGGGTCCCTGGGGAGGTTTTGGGGTGGGGGAAGAAATTTTGGGGTCCCTGAGGGATTTTGGGGTTTGGGAGGAGAAATTTGGGGTCCCAGGGGAGGATTTGGGGTCACAAAAGGGGATTTGGGGTCACAGAAAGGATTTTTGGGGTCCCGGAAGAGATTTTGGGGTCAGGGAGGAATCTTTGGGGTCCATGGGGAGGATTTGGGGTGGGGGAAGCGATTTTGGGGTCCCTGAAAAGATTTTGGGGTCAGGGAGGAGATTTTGGAGTCCATGGGGAGGATTTGGGGTGAGAAAGGAGAAATTTGGGGTCACGGGAGGAGTTTTGGGGTCACTGAAGGGATTTTTGGGGTTCCTGGTCAGGTTTGGAGGAGAAATTTGGGGTCCAGGGGAGGATTTGGGGTCCTGGGGAGGGTTTGGGGTCGGGGAGGGGAAATTTGGGGTCACAAAAGGGAATTTTGGGGTCCCTGGGGAGGATTTGGGGTGGGGGAAGCGATTTTGGGGTTCCAGAAGAGATTTTGGGGTCGGGAGAAGAAATTTGGGGTGCGTGGTGAGGATTTGGGGTCACAAAAGGGGATTTGAGGTCATGGAAACGATTTTTGGGGTTCCCGGTGAGGATTTGGGTTCAGGGAGGAGAAATTTTGGGGTCCCTGAGGGGTTTTTAGGGTCCCTGAAGAAATTCTGGGGTCGGGGAAGAGAAATTTGGGGTTCCTGGGGAGGATTTGGGGTCCCTGGGGGTTTTGGGGTCAGGGAAGGAATTTGGGGCTCACCAAAGGGATTTTTTGGTCCCATTTTAGGGATTTTGGGGTCCCCAAGGGGTTTTGGGGTTGGGAAGGAGATTTTGGGGTCCCTTTTCAGGTTTCTGGGGTCCCTTTCAGGGTTTGGGGGTCCCAGAGGGGTTTTGGGGTCCCTTTTTAGGGTTTTTGGGGTCCCAGAGGAGATTTGGGGATCCCTGAGGGGATTTTTGGGGTCCCAGAGGAGTTTTTGGGGTCCCATTTCAGGATTTGGGGTCACCAAAGGGATTTTGGGGTCCATGAGGAGTTTTTGGGATCCCTTTTCAGATTTTGGGGTCCTTTTTCAGGTTTTGAGGTCCCTGAGGGATTTGGGGGTCACCAAAGGGACTTTTTGGTCCCATTTTAGGGTTTTTGGGGTCCCTTTTTAGGGATTTCGGGGTCCCTTTCACGGTTTTGGGTGCCAGAGGAGATTTTTGGGGTTCCTTTCAGGGTTTTGGGGATCCCTGAGGGGATTTTTGGGGTCCCTTTTCAGGTTCTGGGGTCCCTTTCAGGATTGTGGTCCCTTTCAGGATTTTGGGGTCCCATTTCAGGTTTTTGGGGTCCCATTTCAGGATTTGGGGTCCCTGAGGGGATTTTGGGGTCCCTTTCAGGGTTTTGGGGTCCCAGAGGAGTTTTTGGGATCCCATTTCAGGATTTGGGGTCACCAAAGGGATTTTGGGGTCCCAGAGGAGTTTTTGGGGTCCCTTTTCAGGTTTTGGGGTCCCATTTCAGGATTTGGGGTCCCTTTCAGGGTTTTGGGGATCCCTGAGGGGATTTTGGGGTCCCATTCAGGATTTGGGGTCCCATTCCAGGTTTCGGGGTCCCATTTCAGGATTTGGGGTCACCAAAGGGATTTTTGGGGTCCCAGAGGAGTTTTTGGGGTCCCTTTCAGGTTCTGGGGTCCCATTTCAGGATTTGGGGTCCCTTTCAGGATTTGGGGTCCCAGAGGGGATTTTTGGGGTCCCATTCCAGGTTTTGGGGTCCCAATTTAGGATTTTGGGGTCATCAAAGGGATTTTTGGGGTCCCATTCCAGGATCTGGGGTCCCATTTCAGGATTTGGGGTCCCTGAGGGGATTTTGGGGTCCCATTTCAGGATTTTGGGGTCATCAAAGGGATTTTTGGGGTCCCATTTCAGGTTTTTGGGGTCCCATTTCAGGATTTGGGGTCACCAAAGGGATTTTTGGGGTCCCAGAGGAGTTTTTGGGGTCCCATTCAGGATTTGGGGTCCCATTTCAGGATTTGGGGTCCCAGAGGAGTTTTTGGTGTCCCTTTTCACGTTTTGGGGTCCCATTCCAGGATTTGGGGTCCCTTATAGGATTTGGTGTCCCTTTTCAGGTTTTGGGATCCCATTTCAGGATTTGGGGTCCCAGAGGGGATTTTGGGGTCATCAAAGGGATTTTTGGGGTCCCATTCAGGATTTGGGGTCCCTTTTAGGATTTGGGGTCCCATTTCAGGATTTGGGGTCCCATTCCAGGTTTCTGGGGTCCCATTTCAGGTTTTTGGGGTCCCATTCAGGATTTGGGGGTCCCTGAGGGGATTTTGGGGTCCCATTCCAGGTTTCGGGGTCCCATTTCAGGATTTTGGGGTCATCAAAGGGATTTTTGGGGTTCCATTTCAGGATTTGGGGTCCCTTTCAGGATTTGGGGTCCCATTTCAGGTTTTGGTGTCCCATTTCAGGATTTTGGGGTCTCCAAAGGGATTTTGGGGTCCCTTTCAGGGATTTCGGCGTCCCATTTCAGGTTCTGGGATCCCATTCCAGGTTTTTGGGGTCCCATTCCAGGTTTCTGGGGTCCCATTCAGGATTTGGGGTCCCATTTCAGGATTTTGGGGTCTCCAAAGGGATTTTGGGGTCCCTGAGAGGATTTTGGGGTCCCATTCAGGATTTGGGGTCCCAGAGGGGATTTTGGGGTCCCATTCCAGGTTTCGGGGTCCCATTTCAGGTTTCTGGGGTCCCGTTTCAGGTTTTTAGGGTCCCTGAGGGGATTTTGGGGTCCCATTCAGGATTTGGGGTCCCATTTCAGGTTTTTGGGGTCCCAGAGGAGTTTTTGGGGTCCCATTCCAGGTTTTTGGGGTCCCATTTCAGGATTTTGGGGTCTCCAAAGGGATTTTGGGGTCCCTTTCAGGGATTTCGGGGTCCCATTTCAGGTTTTGGGTTCCCATTCAGGATTTGGGGTCCCATTCAGGATTTGGGGTCCCATTCAGGATTTTGGGGTCCCATTCAGGTTTTTGGGGTCCCATTCAGGATTTGGGGTCCCATTCAGGATTCGGGGTCCCATTCCAGGCTCTGCCATGGCCCAGCAGGAGCCGCAGCCCTACGGGAACTGGCTCGGCCCGCGGAGCCTCCAGCGCCCGCCGGGTAACGGCGCGCCCCAACGGGATCCCAAATCGCCTTCAATGAATCCCAAATCCCCTTCAATGAATCCCAAATTTCCCCTTCAATGAATCCCAAATCCCCTTCAATGAATCCCAAATCCCCAATGAATCCCAAATCCCAATAAATCCCAAATCCCAATAAATCCCAAATCCCCTTCCAATGAATCCCCAAATCCCCTTCAATGAATCCCAAATCGCCTTCAATGAATCCCAAATTCCCTTCAATGAATCCCAAAAATTCCCCTTCAATGAATCCCAAATCCCAATAAATCCCAAAAATCCCCTTTCAATGAATCCCAAACTCCCTTCAATGAATCC
>NW_022148673.1:0-10065 GCF_901933205.1 Camarhynchus parvulus | reverse complement strand
GCTGCCCTCTCTTTGTGCCTTCCCAGCCTTTGAGGGTCAGCGTCCACCTTGGCTTAAATTCGGTGACGACTTGCTGTCCAAATTGCGGGGTGTCCACCACGTTCCCTCTGAGCACGGCGGGGGCGGGCTCTCCCGCCGCAGTCGGGCTCCTCACTCGGGGGGCGGCTTCGCCCATCTGTGGGCCCGTGCAGCCTCCAGGGCATGCGCAGTGGGTGGAAGCAGCCGGGGCGGGGCGCCGGTCGGGGCTCCATGCAGCCCCGCTCCGGTGGGCGGGCAGCCCGCCCCTCTCCGCTCGGTGGGGGCAGTGCCCGCTGTGGAGTCTTGCGGCTCAGGACGGACGCTCATAGGGGGCTTGCCGGGCTCCCTTGTGCCGCCCGGCAGTGACGTGGCTCCGCAGGCCGCACCTCTCTAGCATCCTGCCCCCCCCGTGTCGGGGGCTGGGGGCCCCACGTCGGTCTCGTCCCAGCCTGTGGCAGATTCGCGGGCCGTGCTGGCACTGCACCCGCTGAGGCGGCTCCTGCCGGAGCTGCAGCGCGACAGGGCGCTGAAGTGTTTACCTTTAGCGCAAATGCTGACATGGCCAGCGGGAGGCCGGTGGTTGCCCAGGGCCATGGTGCTTTCTCGTCAAGTCATTGGATGCTTCCCTCGTGCCCGGTGACTGCGTCTGAGGCACCCCGAGCGTTTCTGGCGAGAGACCAAAACCAAGACCAACGAGATGAACGAGCCTGTCTCCTCACGGCATCTGCAGGGTCGCGGAGTGGGCTCCTTTGGCTCTGCCGGTGCTGCAGGGGACGCAGGGGCGAGTGGTGTTGACCGGGCTCCCAGTCAATCATCCTCTCTTGTCCCCAAGGGCCGGGACACAGCAGGCTCAGTGGCTTGGCCAAGGGGTCCCCAGGCTCAGGGGCGTTGCTCAGAACACCCATGAGCCCCTTCCATACAAGCTGGAGAAGGAACTCCGTGAAGCAGTTGTTCACCATGGTTTGGGGTTGGCTGAGGTTATGCAGACTCTTTGGAGGATTGCTGTGGACGTGCTGACACCTCACGATCTCTGTCATGTGGCACATTCTCTTTTTGACCCTGTGCAATTTGGTGTTTTTGAGACCAAGTGGGCTCGTTTAGCGGCCCAAGCAGTGGTGCAGAACGCTGCGCTGGTGCAGCAGGATCCCAGGCGTGGGGTTGTTGCTGACATGCTGATGGGGACAGGGATCTATGAAAGTGTTCAGGGGCAAATTGGATTCAATCCCCTTGTGCTTGACCAGTGCCACACGCTGGGCATGGCAGCGATTGTTCAGACCCTGGAAATGGCTGCTCCAAAGCAGCCATTTTCGACAGTTGCCCAGGGGGATGATGAGCCTTTCATGGCATTTGCGGCAAGGCTGACTGCGTCCGTGGAGAGGCAGGTGCCTGATCCTGTGGCAAGAAGCGCTACGATTGCAAACCTTGTCAGGTGTAATTGCAATGCTGCTTGTAGGAAGGTCATAGTGGCTCTGCCTGGTGTTCCTACTATCTCTGAAATGGCAGAGGCCTGTGCGGACATCGTTGCCCCGGGTCGGAAGTTGGCTGCTGTGGTTGCTGATGTGCAGCCAGTTTGGGCGGCGCCGCAGGGCAAACGGCCACAGCAGGGGACTGCACAGGCTGGCAAGAAGCGGGGAAAAAAGTGCAGAAGGTAAAATTCCCCATGTCCTTGTGCGGTCGGTGTGGTAGGCCGAATCACATGTCCAACGTTTGCAAGGCGACTGTTTATGTTAATGGCCAGGCTTTACTGGGGTCGGGAAACATCAGGCGGAATGCGCAGGAGGGACGCGTGCAGACACAAGTTTCTCTCCAGACCCCGGAGCCGATGGAGTTCTCCTTTGCTGGCTTGCAGCCAGCACCCGCGGATCAGCAGGTGTGGATGTCTGCACCGCAGCAACAGTTGTCTTAGAATCTTCTGAGATACGCAAGGTTCCCCTGATGCCTTTGGTCCCTTGGGTGGGTGTAGGATAAATGAAGATAATGCAGAATGTAATCCTATCCCCCAGCGAGTTGCAGCTGGGACCAATTACTAAAGATTAGGAACACCTGTAACTAACAAGAACGAGTGGCATAAAAGGGTGGAGTAGTAGGAGGAGTTAGATGGCTGCTGCAAGGACCAAGAAGAGTCAGTGCTCAGAGGAGCTGCTCTCGAGGAACATTAAGAAGGTATGAAACTCTGAAGCTATGGGATCCTTGCAGCTTAATGATAATAGAACTGTTGTAAGACAACAGGTGGGGGCAGGAGTGCTCTCCTTATGGGGAGGTCTAGTGCCACCCTTCAGGGCATCACTGTTTACCTGGGGCTCATTGATGCAGATTTCACAGGGCAGATTTGTGCCATGGTCTCCACACCCACCCCCCCGTCACAATCCCAAAAGGGACGTGACTTGCTCAACTTGTGCCTTTTAAGTCCTCTGTTTGCAGGACAGCTGACCAGTCACGTGGAGCTGGTGGCTTTGGATGCACTGGGCCGCCTCAAGTTCCCTGGACTGCTGTCCTGACCAAGGACCGTCCCGAGATGCTGTGTACCCTGTCTGTTCCTGGTGCGACGCAGTCGGAAATCCACCTCCATGGGCTCCTTGACGGCGGTGCTGACGTCACAGTTCTTTCCCTTGCCGCCTGGCCCCCGGAGTGGCCCTTGGATCCGGTGGGGACGTCTGCCGCGGGCCTGGGAGGGACGGCGCAATGTTACATGAGCCAGCGGCCCGTGCTGGTCATGAACCTGGAGGGACAGACGGCCTGGGTTAGGCCTCATGTTACTTCTACTCCTGCCAACCTCTGGGGGGGGATGTTCTGTCTGTCTGGGGGGTGCGCATCGGGACCGATTTTTGATGGGGGCCACTGCAGTGAAGGGCGCAGAGTGTCCCACGCCTCCCATACGGTGGCTGGTGGACAAACCTGTCTGGGAGAAGCAGTGGCCCCTCCCTCAAGATAAATTGGATGCCCTTCGGAATCTGGTGCAGGAGCAGTTGGACCCAGGGTCATCTGGAGCCTTCTACCAGTCCCCTGGAACACTCCTGTCTTCTGCATCAAAAAGAAATCTGGGAAATGGAGGTTGTTGCAGGACCTCCGAAAGGTCAATGCTGTGATGGAAAGCATGGGGACATTGCAGGTGGGCATGCCATCGTCTACCATGCTTCCTGCAGACTGGCCAGTCCTCATTGTGGATCTGAAGGATTGTTTCTTTATGATTCCTTTGCATCCTGATGACAGACCAAAGTTTGCCTTCTCAGTGCCAGCGATTAACGAGGCTGAGCCCGCACAGAGATATCAATGGACGACACTGCCTCAGGGCATGCGCAATTCTCCTGCCATATGCCAGTGGTATGTGGCCCGTGCCTTGTCTGGAGTTTGCAAGCAGTTTCCTGATGCACGTCTGTATCATTATATGGACGACATTTTGGTGGCTGCGCCCACCCAGGATGAGCTGCTGAGGATTCAGCCTCCGTTGCTCGATGCTTTGCATGCTCAGGGACTGCAGGTGGCTCCAGAAAAGGTTCAACAACAACCACCTTGGAAGTACTTGGGGGTCAAAATTCTGGAACGGACAATCCATCACCAGGAGGTGCAATTTGTGCATTCTGTGAAGACACTGAATGATGCTCATAAATTGGTAGGTGTCATCACTTGGTTGCGTCCGTACTTGGGACTAACCGACGCACAGCTGTCTCCTCTGTATGATTTGTTGAAAGGAGACTCTGATCTAAAGTCACCTCGCACACTGACCCCTGAGGCACGTAAGGCGTTGGAGGTGGTTCAGCAAGCTGTTTCAGCTTGCCAAGTTTATCGCATTGATCCCTCCGTTGATGTCTCTGTGTTCATCACCACTCCAGATTCACATCCCACAGGCATCATTGGCCAATGGAGTGACAAATGGTCTGATTCTTTGCACATTTTGGAATGGGTTTTCCTGCCCCATCAGCCTCAGAAGACGGCAACCGCATTGTTTGAGCTGATTGCTCGCTTGATAATCAAATGCTGACAACGGTGTTTGCAATTGATGGGTGAGGATCCCACAAAGATCATACTCCCAGTGCAATGAGAGGATTTTGTCTGGAGCTTTGCAAACAGTGTGTCCCTGCAAAGTGCTCTGGAAAACTTTTCAGGGCAAATCACTTATCATCTGCCCAGCCACAAGCTACTGCATATGGCAAAATTCACACAAATCTCTTTGCGGCCCAAAACTAGTCATAAACTAGTGCAAGGACCCACTGTCTTCACTGACGGTTCAGGGAAAACAGGAAAGGCCATTGTTACTTGGAGGAATAGATCTGAGTGGCAGGTCCTGGAAGGTCATGAGGATGGGTCAGCCCAATTGGTTGAACTGAGGGCTGCTGTCATGGCATTTGAGAAATTTTCCCAGGAACCTTTCAACTTGGTCACAGATTCCACATATGTGGCTGATCTCGCACAGCGGTTGGGTCACTCGGTTTTGAAGGAGGTCAGTAATCCTGCCTTGTTTCATTTACTGAAGACCTTGTGGTGTGCCATTCAGGCCCGGGTTCATCCATTTTATGTTCTGCACGTGAGGAGTCACACCAATTTGCCAGGCTTTATAGTGGAAGGTAACGCGAGGGCTGATAAGTTGGCTAACCCAGCGTGGGTAGCGCCTCAGCCTGATACACTCGCGCAGGCCAAGGCATCGCATGGGTTTTTCCACCAGAACGCACACACCCTGCAGAAGCAGTTTCAGCTGACGCCAACTGAGGCTCGTGACATTGTTGAGTCATGTGATGACTGCCATGCACTCGCTCCGCCTTTGCCGGCAGGGGTAAACCCCAGAGGCCTTAGGGCCTTGGAGCTTTGGCAGACCGATGTCACCCAGATTGCCGAGTTTGGCCGGCTCAAGTATGTGCATGTCACTGTGGACACGTTCTCCTCTGCCATGTGGGCCTCGGCTCACACTGGGGAGAAGGCCCGTGATGTCCTCGCCCACTGGAGGCAGGCCTTTGCCGTTCTGGGCATACCTTCTGCTGTGAAAACCGACAATGGTCCTGCTTACGCATCGCAAAAGGTGCGGCAGTTCCTGCAGTTGTGGGGTGTCTCACACAAGTTTGGTATCCCTCATTCTCCAACTGGTCAAGCTATTGTAGAACGTGCTCATGGTACTCTGAAGCGGGTTCTTCAAAAACAAAAACGGGAATGCAGGGTGAAACCCCGCACAGTCGGTTGGCAAAAGCTTTGTGCACAATCAATCATCTCACTGTGCCGCAGAACTCAAATAATCCTTTTATTTTGAATCACCATCTCTCGTTGCAGGCTGCGGATGAGGCACATCAGCCTCGAGCGAAGGTTCGGGTGCGGAATTTAGTCACCAAACAGTGGGAAGGTCCCTATGACCTTATCGCTTCGGGGCGCGGGTATGCTTGTGTATCCACAGACACTGGGGTGCGCTGGGCACCTTCGAGATGTGCTCGCCCTGAGCTGCGACCGCAGAGGCAGAATCCAGCCGACGAGCAAGATGGAGACCGTGACCAACCTGAAAGGCATCAAGCGGGTGAATCATTGAGTGATGACTCGGACGCAGATGATGAGAGTGATCACTCCGATGATTCCTCCGCAAGTGGACGCTGAACATTGTTCATGTTTCCCTTTTCACATGGTTCATTTTCTTTTCCTTTTTTTTTTTTAAATGGAAAAAGGGTGAGATGTCACCCTGGTTTTTTAAGATTTTCTAGGCCTTCTGATATGGACATTCTTGTGGTGAACTTTTTCAGACACTTTCTGTAAATAACTGATTGTTTTGTCTTCTTTTATGGAGGAGGAGAAAGTTGATGGACTGATGGTTTAACCA
Organism: Camarhynchus parvulus; assembly: GCF_901933205.1. Taxonomy (NCBI): domain Eukaryota; kingdom Metazoa; phylum Chordata; class Aves; order Passeriformes; family Thraupidae; genus Camarhynchus; species Camarhynchus parvulus. The sequence goes on along the minus strand of NW_022148673.1, from coordinate 4,256 downwards.
GTGTCATTGGAGAGGTGTCCCTATCACCCTCCAATCCGCTGTCACTTTTGGAAAACTATAAATGTTGGAGTCAGGGAAATAAACTTTCTCTTCCTTCCTTCACCTGAAGAACAGTGGTGTGCTTGCATTCTTTTGTGTCCGATAGTGATATGCGTTCTCTGGAGGAAATTCCATTTAAGCCTCCTATCTGGAATAGTTTGTAATATATGTTTGTCTTAAGTTTCCTTTTACCGGTTTAGATATCGCTGTTTGTGTGCAGCCTCAAGACGCCATGAGACCGAGTCTGCTCCTCATCCTACTTGCGATCATTCCACCAGCGATCTCCTGGATAGTCCGTCAGCCCAAAGAGAACGTATGGACCACCTTGGCCAAAGCCCCTGGACAGGATCACATCTGTCTCTCCACAGCAACAGCCTCTGATCCCCTGTCAACTTGCCTGGTGGGAGTTCCTTTTAAGTCCGCAGAGTTCCCAAATGAAATGCGGCGTGCTTCATATGAAGTTAACTCACTCGCACCTTCTCCTGGTCACTACCCTGCTGACAATCCTTTACTGGTATGGCAGCAGTGGGCAAGACAGTTACCGGTGCCAAAAAGGGAGCCACAAGAATTCCATCTCGTAGGCTCCATGAATGCAACTTTTGCATTCACTTTAAATTTAATCCCCAGGTACCACATTATGAAGTTGAACTGAACACCTATCCTGACCCTAGCAACCCACACTACACAGACAAAAACTGGTGCAAAAATTCAGTCCTAGCCATGCACTCATCAGTGATGATTATAAGCCCTGTGAGCTCCCAAAGGGTGTGTTTTTGATATGTGGAGACAGAGCATGGGCAGGCCTCCCCCCTCGTCTGCTCGGAGGTCCATGCACCTTTGGCAAGCTGAGCCTGTTAACCCCAAATCGAACAAACCTGATACATTGGCAAATAAAAAACAATGCATATAAATTGGCCCTCCAAAAAAGGGACCTAAGGCAATTGGACCCAGACTGTAATTCAGAAATTGTTCACTGGTCCAGATTTAAGGCCACTGCAATTACAGTCCCTCTGCCGTAGATCTCGGCAGCAAAAAGCATGGGAGAATTAGGCCAATTGGAATGTTGGGTTGCAAAACAGGCAAACCTCACTTCTACTGCCCTGAGTGACCTCTTATCAGACAAAGAAATTACCAGGCAAGCCACCATTCAAAACAGGGCGGCCACAGACTATCTGCCCCTCCTGCACAACCATCGCTGTGAAGAATTTGAAGGTCTCTGCTGCCTCAACTTGTCATCGAAAGCAGAGAACGTCCATGCCACAATCGAAAAATGAAAACTATGGTGGACGACATCAAGAGAGAGAAACAGACGACTGGCTGAGTGGACTGTTCAAGGGCTGGGGACTCTCGGGCTGGTTGGGATCTATTCTCTGAAAACTGTGGGTTTAGTACTGTTTATTCTAGTTATTGTTAATGTAGTTGTTAGCATTGCTTTTTGGGCTAATCAAGCGCATGGTTTACAAGCTAATTTCAAGCTCATCTTCCCCTCCTGAAGTCTACCATTTGGAAGCCCCTAGTGCTCCAATGGATGACCTGGAAGCCTCAGTGCAAAATACTGACCCTCCTGAAGGAGAGGAATGTGGAAGGGGCTAACAGCGGGCCTGTTAGCTAAGGAGAGAGAAGAAGCTGAGAAGCAAGAGGAAGCTGATAAGGAGCTCTCTCCAAGGCTGTAACCAAGGAGACCGAGAGAAGAAAGATAAGAGAACTTTGCAGCTGGACGAAGTATTTTTAGAAAGTTAGCTGAAGTCACTGTAACTTTTCACCGATAGTGTTATGTTGACTTATTGTGGCCAATAGTTAAGGTAGAAGAAGCACAAACAATTGGAAAGTGTATAAAAGGTCAGCCATGTTCAATAATAAGGAGTTGCCATCTGATTCTGCTTGAGGTCTCTGCTTTGTGTCGTGACCGCCTCGACAGTGACATCTGGTGACCCCGACGTGATAAGAACATAGCCAGTGGGGACCCATACGGGGTCCTAGCAATTGGCAACCGTGACGCACTGGGACGTAGTGGGGGAGGCGGCGTTGGTGCAGCCGGAGATGGAGCCCAGCGTGGCATTGAGAGCAGCAGGGGATGCTGCCTGGTCCAGACCTGACAGATTTCGACACCTGGAGCACAGGTGAGCCGCTGGGACACAATGGGAAGTAACACGGCAGTGTGTGCAGCAGGACACAGGCTGTGTGATAGAAGTGGCAAATGGCATGGCCACAGCAGCAGCCAGTGCCTCAGCAACAGCATGGCCCCTGAGGAGTACGGGGGGAGGTTTGCTAGGTCGCTGCTACGTGAGCACTGGAACAAAATCAACATGGAGCTCTGAGAGGCAGAGTCAGAGCTGCACAGACAACACGTAAGAGAAGCCTTCTAAGATTGTATAGTGGCCTTCTCCACAGTAACCCGATGTGATTTGGGATGGGCTGTAGGGAGAGGTGCAGCCGGAGATGGAGCCCAGCGTAGCACTGAGAGCAGCAGCGGATGCTGCCTGGTCCGGACCTGACAGATTTTGACACCTGGAGCACAGGTGAGCGACTGGGGACACAATGGGAAATGAGATATCAAGTGAAGAACAGATTGTTTCATCTACATGGAAAACAGAGCAGGGCAAGAGACACTTGCAGTGGCCAACTAGCACAGCAAAGAACTGTAAAAGGATGAAGAGAATTATTAAACCAGCAGTGGGAGCTGGGGACAGCGTAGCTCTATAATTCAGTATGGTGTATTCATTTGCTGATGAAACGTGCATTTTGTTTGTGAATTGCAACAATTAATCTTTGATTAGGCATAAGTGTGAAAGTTTATACTCCATAAGCATATGTACACTCGACAGATACTGGATTGATGTTGTTCAAGTTGTATAGCTATTGATAAAATTATGTAACTGTTGATTTGTTACTAGCCTAATACACAGCCTTTAGCTTATTCTTGTGAGTTGCCTTTTAAAGTTGCACAGCTATTGCTATTGTCAATATTCTAGAAGTGTAAGAGTTTCTGATAATATGTAATGGAAGTTTGGGTAATGAGTCAAGGTCAGCGCACAGACGCACTCCAAAGTTAAATAGAAATTACACAAAAGATGTTTGTACTGGGTTTGCTATCTTTTGCAAAGGGGCCTGCAAAAGATAGTAGACACAATGTTAGTTTATGAAAAGCCTTAGGTTGATGTTCTTGCTGTGACGTGTTGCCTGATGAATTTACTCAAACATATCTTTCTAGAGATGCTGCAACTTTGTAATTAAAAGAAAAGGGGGAATTGTGAAGGGATAAAACGTAAGAAAATAGTGCAGAAGGCAGTCTCACACCTGAGGAGTTGCAGCTGTGCTAATCACCAAAGAGTAGGAACAGGCCTGCCCTTAATAGGCCACAGCTGTGTCCAGTAAGAAGACAAGTGCTACAAAAGAGTGAGTGAGTGAGCTGGGTGAGGAGAGAGCTGCAGTTTGTTGGTTGTGCTGTGAGGAGAGCTGCAGTTTGTTGGTTGTGCTGTGAGGAGAGCTGCAGTTTGTTGGTTGTGCTGTGAAGAAGGAGGAGTCAGAGCTGTGAGGATCTGCCCATGAGAAATCACTGGGAAGGTATGGGAGCTTCACAATAAGATGACAACAGAGGAACCAACTTACCAACTGTGGTTTGGCGAACATTCTGCCCCCCAAACCCAGTCCTCTTCATTTTAAACAAAACAAGGGGGAGATGTTGCAGCGTGATTTCATGGTTTACCCCAGAACCCCAGGTTTCTCCCCTGAAGATTCCCTCCCAGGTGTGTCAATCATTCCTCCTTTCCCCACCCTGACCCCTGCTGAGCACTGTCTGCCAATCCTGGAATTCCAGAAGGGCGTTGAGTGATTGGGCAGATTCAAAGGATGCCCTCCACCCCTGGGGGGCATTGGGCCATCCAGGTGTCCTTTGTCCCTTGACACCTCCTCTCCTGTACCTGGGGGTGGCTCCCTATGCCTTCCCTCCTGCCCTCCCCAGGGCAAAAAAGCGAGCAACCACGCAGTTTGGGGAGTTCTGTTGGAGGAGTTGCTGGATTCAGAGGCCTGTGGGCCAGAATAAAAGCTCTGGATTAAAACCCTCCATCAGAACCGACTCCTTTCCTTCACCATCGCCTTAAAGCTTCTCCGGCACAGGGAAACCTGAGGAGCAGACCCTCTACAAGGGAAAGCTCCATCCCGCCGCCACCAGAGCCCCGGCATGCCTGGACTTGTCCCCACGAGCCCAGCTGCAACAT
>NW_022148672.1:0-10769 GCF_901933205.1 Camarhynchus parvulus | reverse complement strand
GGGTCTGGGAGGCATCCTGCGACCGGCGATTTTCGGGAGCCAGCCGGCTACCCGGCCTATGGCCCCCAAACATAAAACAACGGGCCTTTCCTCTCTGAAAAAAAACTCACCAGCCCCGGTCCTTGATGGCAGATTGTGGGACTCCGTTGGTACTATCAAACCAGCCCGAAGCTGGCACTGGTGCCAGCTTGGGTCTGGGAGGCATCCTGCGTATCGCTGATTTTCAGGAGCCAGCCGGCACCCGGCCTATGGCCCCCAAACATAAAACAACGGGCCTTTCCCTCTGAAACAAAACTCACCAGCCCCGGTCCTTGATGGCAGATTGTGGGACCCGTTGGCACTATCAAACCAGCCCGAGCTGGCACTGGTGCCAGCTTGGGTCTGGGAGGCATCCTGTGATCGCGGATTTTCAGGAGCCAGCCGGCCACCCCGGCCTATGGCCCCCAAACATAAACAACGGCCTTTCCCTCTGAAACAAAACTCACCAGCCCCGGTCCTTGATGGCAGATTGTGGGACTCCGTTGGCACTATCAAACCAGCCCGAAGTTGGCACTGGTGCCAGCTTGGGTCTGGGAGGCATCCTGCGTATCGCGGATTTTCAGGAGCCAGCCGGCCACCCCGGCCTATGGCCCCCAAAACATAAACAACGGGCCTTTCCCTCTGAAACAAAAACTCACCAGCCCCGGTCCTTGATGGCAGATTGTGGGACTCCGTTGGCACTATCAAACCAGCCCGAGCTGGCACTGGTGCCAGCTTGGGTCTGGGAGGCATCCTGCGTATCGCGGATTTTCAGGAGCCAGCCGGCCACCCGGGCCTATGGCCCCCAAACATAAAACAACGGGCCTTTCCCTCTGAAACAAAAAGTCACCAGCCCCGGTCCTTGATGGCAGATTGTGGGACTCCGCTGGCACTATCAAACCAGCCCGAAGTTGGCACTGGTGCCAGCTTGGGTCTGGGAGGCATCCTGCGTATCGCGGGATTTTCAGGAGCCAGCCGGCCACTCCGGGCCTATGGCCCCCAAAACATAAAACAACGGGCCTTTCCCTCTGAAACAAAACTCACCAGCCCCGGTCCTTGATGGCAGATTGTGGGACTCGCTGGCACTATCAAACCAGCCCGAAGTTGGCACTGGTGCCAGCTTGGGTCTGGGAGGCATCCTGCGATCGCCGGATTTTCAGGAGCCAGCCGGCCACCCCGGCCTATGGCCCCCAAACATAAACAACGGGCCTTTCCCTCTGAAACAAAAACTCACCAGCCCCGGTCCTTGATGGCAGATTGTGGGACTCCGTTGGCACTATCAAACCAGCCCGAAGCTGGCACTGGTGCCAGCTTGGGTCTGGGAGGCATCCCGTGACGCGGTTTTTCAGGAGCCAGCCGGCCACTCCGGGCCTATGGCCCCCAAACATAAACAACGGGCCTTTCCCTCTGAAACAAAACTCACCAGCCCCGGTCCTTGATGGCAGATTGTGGGACTCCGTTGGCACTATCAAACCAGCCCGAGTTGGCACTGGTGCCAGCTTGGGTCTGGGAGGCATCCTGCGTATCGCGGATTTTCAGGAGCCAGCCGGCCACCCCGGCCTATGGCCCCCAAACATAAACAACGGGCCTTTCCCTCTGAAACAAAAAACTCACCAGCCCCGGTCCTTGATGGCAGATTGTGGGACTCCGTTGGCACTATCAAACCAGCCCGAAGCTGGCACTGGTGCCAGCTTGGGTCTGGGAGGCATCCCGCGTATCGCCGGATTTTCAGGAGCCAGCCGGCCACCCCGGGCCTATGGCCCCCAAACATAAAACAACGGGCCTTTCCCTCTGAAACAAAACTCACCAGCCCCGGTCCTTGATGGCAGATTGTGGGACTCCGCTGGCACTATCAAACCAGCCCGAGCTGGCACTGGTGCCAGCTTGGGTCTGGGAGGCATCCTGCGTATCGCGATTTTCAGGAGCCAGCCGGCCACCCCGGCCTATGGCCCCCAAACATAAACAACGGGCCTTTCCCTCTGAAACAAAACTCACCAGCCCCGGTCCTTGATGGCAGATTGTGGGACCTCGCTGGCACTATCAAACCAGCCCGAGTTGGCACTGGTGCCAGCTTGGGTCTGGGAGGCATCCTGCGTATCGCGGATTTTCAGGAGCCAGCCGGCACACCCGGCCTATGGCCCCCAAACATAAACAACGGGCCTTTCCCTCTGAAACAAAAACTCACCAGCCCCGGTCCTTGATGGCAGATTGTGGGACTCGCTGGCACTATCAAACCAGCCCGAGTTGGCACTGGTGCCAGCTTGGGTCTGGGAGGCATCCTGCGTATCGCGGATTTTCAGGAGCCAGCCGGCCACTCCGGCCTATGGCCCCCAAACATAAAACAACGGGCCTTTCCCTCTGAAACAAAAACTCACCAGCCCCGGTCCTTGATGGCAGATTGTGGGACCCCGTTGGCACTATCAAACCAGCCCGAGCTGGCACTGGTGCCAGCTTGGGTCTGGGAGGCATCCCGCGATCGCGGATTTTCAGGAGCCAGCCGGCCACCCCGGGCCTATGGCCCCCAAACATAAACAACGGGCCTTTCCCTCTGAAACAAAAACTCACCAGCCCCGGTCCTTGATGGCAGATTGTGGGACTCCGCTGGCACTATCAAACCAGCCCGAAGTTGGCACTGGTGCCAGCTTGGGTCTGGGAGGCATCCTGCGTAACGCGGATTTTCAGGAGCCAGCCGGCCACCCCGGCCTATGGCCCCCAAACATAAACAACGGGCCTTTCCCTCTGAAACAAAAACTCACCAGCCCCGGTCCTTGATGGCAGATTGTGGGACTCCGCTGGCACTATCAAACCAGCCCGAAGTTGGCACTGGTGCCAGCTTGGGTCTGGGAGGCATCCTGCGTATCGCGGATTTTCAGGAGCCAGCCGGCCACCCCGGCCTATGGCCCCCAAACATAAACAACGGGCCTTTCCCTCTGAAACAAAAACTCACCAGCCCCGGTCCTTGATGGCAGATTGTGGGACTCCGTTGGCACTATCAAACCAGCCCGAGTTGGCACTGGTGCCAGCTTGGGTCTGGGAGGCATCCTGCGCATCGCGGATTTTCAGGAGCCAGCCGGCCACCCCGGCCTATGGCCCCCAAACATAAAACAACGGGCCTTTCCCTCTGAAACAAAAACTCACCAGCCCCGGTCCTTGATGGCAGATTGTGGGACTCGCTGGCACTATCAAACCAGCCCGAGCTGGCACTGGTGCCAGCTTGGGTCTGGGAGGCATCCTGCGTATCGCGGATTTTCAGGAGCCAGCCGGCCACCCGGGCCTATGGCCCCCAAACATAAACAACGGGCCTTTCCCTCTGAAACAAAACTCACCAGCCCCGGTCCTTGATGGCAGATTGTGGGACTCCGTTGGCACTATCAAACCAGCCCGAAGTTGGCACTGGTGCCAGCTTGGGTCTGGGAGGCATCCTGCGTATCGCCCATTTTCAGGAGCCAGCCGGCCACCCGGCCTATGGCCCCCAAACATAAACAACGGGCCTTTCCCTCTGAAACAAAACTCACCAGCCCCGGTCCTTGATGGCAGATTGTGGGACTCGTTGGCACTATCAAACCAGCCCGAAGTTGGCACTGGTGCCAGCTTGGGTCTGGGAGGCATCCTGCGTATCGCGGATTTTCAGGAGCCAGCCGCCACCCGGCCTATGGCCCCCAAACATAAACAACGGGCCTTTCCCTCTGAAACAAAAACTCACCAGCCCCGGTCCTTGATGGCAGATTGTGGGACTCGCTGGCACTATCAAACCAGCCCGAAGTGGCACTGGTGCCAGCTTTGGGTCTGGGAGGCATCCTGCGTATCGCGGATTTTCAGGAGCCAGCCGGCCACCCGGCCTATGGCCCCCAAACATAAACAACACGGCCTTTCCCTCTGAAACAAAAACTCACCAGCCCCGTCCTTGATGGCAGATTGTGGGACTCGCTGGCACTATCAAACCAGCCCGAAGCTGGCACTGGTGCCAGCTTGGGTCTGGGAGGCATCCGCGTGACGCGATTTTCCAGGAGCCAGCCGGCCACTCCGGCCTATGGCCCCCAAACATAAACAACGGGCCTTTCCCTTGAAACAAAAAGTCACCAGCCCCGTCCTTGATGGCAGATTGTGGGACTCCGCTGGCACTATCAAACCAGCCCGAAGCTGGCACTGGTGCCAGCTTGGGTCTGGGAGGCATCCTGCGTATCGCGATTTTCAGGAGCCAGCCGGCCACCCCGGGCCTATGGCCCCCAAACATAAACAACGGGCCTTTCCCTCTGAAACAAAAACTCACCAGCCCCGGTCCTTGATGGCAGATTGTGGGACCTCGCTGGCACTATCAAACCAGCCCGAGCTGGCACTGGTGCCAGCTTGGGTCTGGGAGGCATCCTGCGTACGCGCATTTTCAGGAGCCAGCCGGCCACCCGGCCTATGGCCCCCAAAACATAAACAACGGGCCTTTCCCTCTGAAACAAAAACTCACCAGCCCCGGTCCTTGATGGCAGATTGTGGGACTCCGCTGGCACTATCAAACCAGCCCGAAGTTGGCACTGGTGCCAGCTTGGGTCTGGGAGGCATCCTGCGTATCGCGGATTTTCAGGAGCCAGCCGGCCACTCCGGGCCTATGGCCCCCAAACATAAACAACGGGCCTTTCCCTTGAAACAAAAACTCACCAGCCCCGGTCCTTGATGGCAGATTGTGGGACCTCGCTGGCACTATCAAACCAGCCCGAAGTTGGTCACTGGTGCCAGCTTGGGTCTGGGAGGCATCCTGTGTATCGCCGGATTTTCAGGAGCCAGCCGCCACTCCGGGCCTATGGCCCCCAAACATAAACAACGGGCCTTTCCCTCTGAAACAAAAATCACCAGCCCCGTCCTTGATGGCAGATTGTGGGACTCGCTGGCACTATCAAACCAGCCCGAGTTGGCACTGGTGCCAGCTTGGGTCTGGGAGGCATCCTGCGTATGCGCGATTTTCAGGAGCCAGCTGGCCACCCGGGCCTATGGCCCCCAAACATAAAACAACGGGCCTTTCCCTCTGAAACAAAAACTCACCAGCCCCGGTCCTTGATGGCAGATTGTGGGACGTCGTTGGCACTATCAAACCAGCCCGAAGTTGGCACTGGTGCCAGCTTGGGTCTGGGAGGCATCCCGCGTGACGGCGATTTTCAGGAGCCAGCCGGCCACCCCCGGGCAGAGGCCCCCAAACATAAACAACGGGCCTTTCCCTCTGAAACAAAACTCACCAGCCCCGGTCCTTGATGGCAGATTGTGGGACTCCGCTGGCACTATCAAACCAGCCCGAAGTTGGCACTGGTGCCAGCTTGGGTCTGGGAGGCATCCTGCGTATCGCGGATTTTCAGGAGCCAGCCGGCCACTCGGGCCTATGGCCCCAAACATAAACAACGGGCCTTTCCTCTGAAACAAAACTCACCAGCCCCGGTCCTTGATGGCAGATTGTGGGACTCCGTTGGCACTATCAAACCAGCCCGAAGCTGGCACTGGTGCCAGCTTGGGTCTGGGAGGCATCCTGTGTATCGCGCGATTTTCAGGAGCCAGCCGGCCACCCGGGCCTATGGCCCCCAAACATAAACAACGGGCCTTTCCCTCTGAAACAAAACTCACCAGCCCCGGTCCTTGATGGCAGATTGTGGGACTCCGTTGGCACTATCAAACCAGCCCGAAGTTGGCACTGGTGCCAGCTTGGGTCTGGGAGGCATCCCCGTATCGGCGGATTTTCAGGAGCCAGCCGGCCACTCCGGGGCTATGGCCCCCAAACATAAACAACGGGCCTTTCCCTCTGAAACAAAACTCACCAGCCCCGGTCCTTGATGGCAGATTGTGGGACTCCGTTGGCACTATCAAACCAGCCCGAGTTGGCACTGGTGCCAGCTTGGGTCTGGGAGGCATCCTGCGTAACGCGAATTTTCAGGAGCCAGCTCGGCCACCCGGGCCTATGGCCCCCAAACATAAACAACGGGCCTTCCCTCTGAAACAAAAACTCACCAGCCCCGGTCCTTGATGGCAGATTGTGGGACTCCGGCACTATCAAAACCAGCCCGAGCTTGGCACTGGTGCCAGCTTGGGTCTGGGGAGGCATCCTGCGTATCGCGATTTTTCAGGAGCCAGCCGCCCCCCGGGCCTATGGCCCCCAAACATAAACAACGGGCCTTTCCCTCTGAAACAAAAACTCACCAGCCCCGGTCCTTGATGGCAGATTGTGGGACTCCTTGGCACTATCAAACCAGCCCGAGTTGGCACTGGTGCCAGCTTGGGTCTGGGAGGCATCCTGCTGACGCGGATTTTCAGGAGCCAGCCGGCCACTCCGGGCCTATGGCCCCCAAACATAAACAACGGGCCTTTCCCTCTGAAACAAAAACTCACCAGCCCCGGTCCTTGATGGCAGATTGTGGGACCCCGCTGGCACTATCAAACCAGCCCGAGTTGGCACTGGTGCCAGCTTGGGTCTGGGAGGCATCCTGCGTACGCCGATTTTCAGGAGCCAGCGGCCACTCGGGCCTATGGCCCCCAAACATAAACAACGGGCCTTTCCCTCTGAAACAAAACTCACCAGCCCCGGTCCTTGATGGCAGATTGTGGGACTCCGTTGGCACTATCAAACCAGCCCGAGCTGGCACTGGTGCCAGCTTGGGTCTGGGGAGGCATCCTGCGCCAATCGCGAATTTTCAGGAGCCAGCCGGCCACCCCGCGCGGCTATGGCCCCCAAACATAAAACAACGGGCCTTTCCCTCTGAAACAAAAACTCACCAGCCCCGGTCCTTGATGGCAGATTGTGGGACTCCGTTGGCACTATCAAACCAGCCCGAAGTTGGCACTGGTGCCAGCTTGGGTCTGGGAGGCATCCTGCGTATCGCGGATTTTCAGGAGCCAGCCGGCCCACCCGGGCCTATGGCCCCCAAACATAAACAACGGGCCTTTCCCTCTGAAACAAAACTCACCAGCCCCGGTCCTTGATGGCAGATTGTGGGACTCCGTTGGCACTATCAAACCAGCCCGAGCTGGCACTGGTGCCAGCTTGGGTCTGGGAGGCATCCTGCGTATCGCGGATTTTCAGGAGCCAGCCGGCCACTCCGGCCTAGGCCCCCAAACATAAACAACGGGCCTTTCCCTCTGAAACAAAAACTCACCAGCCCCGGTCCTTGATGGCAGATTGTGGGACTCCGCTGGCACTATCAAACCAGCCCGAGTTGGCACTGGTGCCAGCTTGGGTCTGGGAGGCATCCTGCGTATCGCCGAATTTTCAGGAGCCAGCCGGCCACCCGGGCCTATGGCCCCCAAACATAAAACAACGGGCCTTTCCTCTGAAACAAAAACTCACCAGCCCCGGGTCCTTGATGGCAGATTGTGGGACTCCTTGGCACTATCAAACCAGCCCGAGCTGGCACTGGTGCCAGCTTGGGTCTGGGAGGCATCCTGCGTGACACGGATTTTCAGGAGCCAGCCGGCCACTCCGGGCCTATGGCCCCCAAACATAAACAACGGGCCTTCCCTCTGAAACAAAACTCACCAGCCCCGGTCCTTGATGGCAGATTGTGGGACTCCGTTGGCACTATCAAACCAGCCCGAGTTGGCACTGGTGCCAGCTTGGGTCTGGGAGGCATCCTGCGTATCGCGGATTTTCAGGAGCCAGCCGGCCACTCCGGCCTATGGCCCCCAAACATAAAACAACGGGCCTTTCCCTCTGAAACAAAACTCACCAGCCCCGGTCCTTGATGGCAGATTGTGGGACTCCGCTGGCACTATCAAACCAGCCCGAGTTGGCACTGGTGCCAGCTTGGGTCTGGGAGGCATCCTGCGGTACGCGGATTTTCAGGAGCCAGCCGCGCCACTCCGGGCCTATGGCCCCCAAACATAAACAACGGGCCTTTCCCTCTGAAACAAAACTCACCAGCCCCGGTCCTTGATGGCAGATTGTGGGACTCCGCTGGCACTATCAAACCAGCCCGAAGTTGGCACTGGTGCCAGCTTGGGTCTGGGGAGGCATCCTGCGTATCGCCATTTTCAGGGAGCCAGCCGGCACCTCCGGGCCTATGGCCCCCAAACATAAAACAACGGGCCTTTCCCTCTGAAACAAAACTCACCAGCCCCGGTCCTTGATGGCAGATTGTGGGACTCCGTTGGCACTATCAAACCAGCCCGAGTTGGCACTGGTGCCAGCTTGGGTCTGGGAGGCATCCTGCGTATCGCCGATTTTCAGGAGCCAGCCGGCCACCCGGCCTATGGCCAAAATAAAAACGCTTCAACTGCCTACCCCAAACATAACAACGCCTTTCCCTCTGAAACAAAACTCACCAGCCCCGGTCCTTGATGGCAGATTGTGGGACTCCGTTGGCACTATCAAACCAGCCCGAAGTTGGCACTGGTGCCAGCTTGGGTCTGGGAGGCATCCTGCGTATCGCGGATTTTCAGGAGCCAGCCGGCTACCCCGGGCCTATGGCCCCCAAACATAAACAACGGGCCTTTCTTTCCCCCACCCCCCCCCCCCCCCCCCTTTTGGTGGCAGATTGAAACCCCCCCCCCTTTTTTTCTGGGACTCGGTTGGCACTATCAAACCAGCCCGAGTTGGCACTGGTGCCAGCTTGGGTCTGGGAGGCATCCTGCGTATCGTGGATTTTCAGGAGCCAGCCGGCCACTCGGGCCTATGGCCCCCAAACATAAACAACGGGCCTTTCCCTCTGAAACAAAACTCACCAGCCCCGGTCCTTGATGGCAGATTGTGGGACTCCGTTGGCACTATCAAACCAGCCCGAGTTGGCACTGGTGCCAGCTTGGGTCTGGGAGGCATCCTGCGTATCGTGATTTTTCAGGAGCCAGCCGGCCACTCCGGGCCTATGGCCCCCAAACATAAACAACGGGCCTTTCCCTCTGAAACAAAAACTCACCAGCCCCGGTCCTTGATGGCAGATTGTGGGACTCCGTTGGCACTATCAAACCAGCCCGAGTTGGCACTGGTGCCAGCTTGGGTCTGGGAGGCATCCTGCGTATCGCGGATTTTCAGGAGCCAGCCGGCCACCCCGGGCCTATGGCCCCCAAACATAAAACAACGGGCCTTTCCCTCTGAAACAAAACTCACCAGCCCCGTCCTTGATGGCAGATTGTGGGACTCCGTTGGCACTATCAAACCAGCCCGAGTTGGCACTGGTGCCAGCTTGGGTCTGGGAGGCATCCTAGCGTATCGCTGGATTTTCAGGAGCCAGCCGGCCACTCCGGGCCTATGGCCCCCAAACATAAACAACGGGCCTTTCCCTCTGAAACAAAAACTCACCAGCCCCGGTCCTTGATGGCAGATTGTGGGACTCCGTTGGCACTATCAAACCAGCCCGAAGTTGGCACTGGTGCCAGCTTGGGTCTGGGAGGCATCCTGCGTATCGCGGATTTTCAGGAGCCAGCCGGCCACCCCGCGCTATGGCCCCCAAACATAAACAACGGGCCTTTCCCTCTGAAACAAAACTCACCAGCCCCGGTCCTTGATGGCAGATTGTGGGACCCCGTTAGCACTATCAAACCAGCCCGAGCTGGCACTGGTGCCAGCTTGGGTCTGGGAGGCATCCTGCGTATCGCCGATTTTCAGGAGCCAGCCGGCCACCCCGGGCCTATGGCCCCCAAACATAAACAACGGGCCTTTCCCTCTGAAACAAAACTCACCAGCCCCGGTCCTTGATGGCAGATTGTGGGACTCCGTTGGCACTATCAAACCAGCCCGAGTTGGCACTGGTGCCAGCTTGGGTCTGGGAGGCATCCTGCGTATCGCGGATTTTCAGGAGCCAGCCGGCCACTCCGGGCCTATGGCCCCCAAACATAAACAACGGGCCTTTCCCTCTGAAAACAAAACTCACCAGCCCCCGGTCCTTGATGGCAGATTGTGGGACTCCGTTGGCACTATCAAACCAGCCCGAGTTGGCACTGGTGCCAGCTTGGGTCTGGGAGGCATCCTGCGTATCGCTGGATTTTCAGGAGCCAGCCGGCCACTCCGGGCCTATGGCCCCAAAACATAAACAACGGCCTTTCCCTCTGAAACAAAACCTCACCAGCCCCGTCCTTGATGGCAGATTGTGGGACCTCCTGGCACTATCAAACCAGCCCGAGCTGGCACTGGTGCCAGCTTGGGTCTGGGAGAGCATCCTGCGTATCGCGCATTTTCAGGAGCCAGCCGGCCACTCCGGGCCTATGGCCCCCAAACATAAACAACGGGCCTTTCCCTCTGAAACAAAACTCACCAGCCCCGGTCCTTGATGGCAGATTGTGGGACTCCGTTGGCACTATCAAACCAGCCCGAGTGGCACTGGTGCCAGCTTGGGTCTGGGAGGCATCCTGCGTATCGCTGGATTTTCAGGAGCCAGCCGGCCACTCGGGCCTATGGCCCCCAAACATAAACAACGGGCCTTTCCCTGTGAAACAAAACTCACCAGCCCCGGTCTTTGATGGCAGATTGTGGGACCCCGTTGGCACTATCAAACCAGCCCGAGTTGGCACTGGTGCCAGCTTGGGTCTGGGAGGCATCCTGCGTACGCTGGATTTTCAGGAGCCAGCCGGCCACTCCGGGCCTATGGCCCCCAAACATAAACAACGGGCCTTTCCCTCTGAAACAAAACTCACCAGCCCCGGTCCTTGATGGCAGATTGTGGGACTCCGTTGGCACTATCAAACCAGCCCGAGTTGGCACTGGTGCCAGCTTGGGTCTGGGAGGCATCCTGCGTATCGCCGATTTTCAGGAGCCAGCCGGCCACTCCGGCCTATGGCCCCAAACATAAACA